>NC_042961.1:19713156-19938156 GCF_901001165.1 Salmo trutta | reverse complement strand
CCGAGGGGATCTCACTATGCAAGATCCACAGAGAAGAGACAGGTATGGTCCTATTCTAGGAGCATGTACATCCATGTAGACTGGTCAATATAGAGTATAGATAGAACATCACATGAATAAACAGTGCCAGACATTAGTTTTGTGTTTTGCATTGAGGGTAAGCGCATTAGATGCTATGAAACAGTAGCCATGATTAACCCTATGGCGCATACATACGCAAACGTTTCCTTTGATAATATACACTGGTCGTTATCGGAAATCATACATACATTGAATTGATTGGGGTACTGATTAGAAGAGCTATTTCACACATAAACACTATTTTTACAGGTGGTCATGATGACTGAACCGGGGTTGTTGTGACCCGTGTGCGTTTTCATGGGTTGGCTCATTCAGCTTGTGCTTAGAACATAGGCTATCACCTTGTCAGCTCTCTGTCAAATTGGGTTGGTCAGTCCTCTCCATAGGCCAGGTGAATGGAGGCCCAGCTTAGGAAGACTCAATATCTGCTTCTTTTCATGGAGAGAATGGTGTAGTCACGATAGTAGGGGAGGTTGTGGTGGCACGTGGTGCTGAGAGTCTGTGGTCACATTGACCAGGGCAGTGGTCCGGTCAGGCCAGTCTAGCTGGTTTCAGAAAGCATGGCCAGCACTGTGTCGGCCTGTGTGGCTACATTGGTGCTGGAGTGACCAGAGAGCTTGTTGAGGGTCTCCTTCAGGTTAAGAGATTCCATTTCTTCCTTCATCGAGCCTAAGAGGGAGGAGTATAGAGACAAAGATAAAGGGAGAGGGTGAGAGACAGAAAGAAGGAGCGAGAGAACATGTGTGTGTGCAGGTGTGGGTGTTTGTGTGGGTGTGTGTGTGGGTGTGCACGTGTGTGCGTGGGGTACCTACTGGAGCTGGCCAGGCTACAGATAAGCCCTAGGGCACTGAACTTGAACTCCACCGTCCCCACTGGGTCATCCAGCATCTTCTGCAGTGTGGGCAAGAGCTCTGCCTCTCGGAATGATTCCTGCATGGAGGCTGGAAAACAGAAGGACATGTCACACGCACACACGCAAGGAGTGTGTGTTAGTCTCTCATTTACAGGAAGTACATTATGGTATTGAACATTGGTATGCAGGGGAATTAGTAAAACCTAAAATGAGCTTACAGTAATTCACCATTGTAAAATATAAGCTGATATTATTACATTGTATATTATTACATGCTGACATAATATATACAGATATTATTACAAATCAATGTATTTTGGTTGCTGTCAGTAAACCTGTATCTAGCTACGTTCTGTCAGTCCAAAGGATAGCTTTAGATGTATTGATCTTTCCCTCTGATTGCTCTCAAAGGATCGTAGAATCCCTCACCGATGTCAATGGCAGATGCAATCGCCAGGGCCACCAGGGCTTCATTCTGCATGATCAAGTGTTCACTGGTTGCCATGGAGATGAGGTGTCGCACCCCATCTGCTTTGGTTACAGCGTTGATGACTTCCTGTAAGAGTCGGAAGGGAGAGAATCAGTTTCTAGAAGAGATGAGGATTACACACATACAGTATGTAATCCTCATAGTGTGTGTGTGTGTGTGTGTGTGTGTGTGTGTGTGTGTGTGTGTATGCCCATGAGTGACTCACCGGGGCACGGCTGTGTCTAATAAGGGCGGCCAAGAGGCGGTTGGCCTCTCCCCTGACCCCTGCATGGTCCCGTGCCTCACACCACTCCATGATCCTCGCCAACAAAACCTCATCTTTACCCAGCACTGCAGCTGCCTCCTCTGAGCGAAGACGAGAGGAGGGAGTGGAGGAGGAGAGAGTCAGAGATAGAGAGTGGGGGTGAGAAATTGAGTGAGGGGGAGAGTAGAGATGGTAGAGATGGTTAGAAAGGGATAGAGAGAGAGAGAGAAAGGGAGGGAGGGAAAGATAGAGACAGAGCAACAGAAAGAAAGGGAGAGAACGATAGAGAAAGAAAGAGAGAGAGAGAGAGAGGGAGAGAGACAGAGACAGAAAGGGATAGAAAGAGAGAGAGGGAGAGAGAGACAGTGAGAAATGGGGGGAAAGAAACAAGGAAAGGATTAGAAGTGAGAAAGCGAACTCAGAGTGGTGATTCCCTTTATAGGAGTGTATTACCTCAGTAGACTACAGTAATCAAGGGGAGCCACAGTACCCTGCAATTTATTGTGACAGGTCATAGTAGTGCCTGTGGTGGATTTTATATCCCGCATACATTGTAAATAGGCTGTGATTCCAACTATGCCTTTGGACATTTTACAGCATGGAATAATTTTACAGCATCTACTGGGGGTGAAATAACTATCCTATACAGGTGGTTGGTGGTAGGAATAACAGCCATGTTTCTTAGTTTATCATAAATAAAAATGACTCCAACACACATTTAGTTAACTCTGCACTAGATAAATGCATTTGACCTATGTGATTTTAGTTAAGTCACATACAGTATAACCCAGGCCTCTACATTAAGCACACATCCCATTCTTCTTCACCATACACCTTTCCCACAAACCTTGTCCATCCACCATCATGCGCAGGGTGCCCAGCAGTTTGAACTGCACTGGGGGCATGTCAGAGCGCAGCAAGGTCCTGATTCTCTCTGTCACCCCGTCCTCCAGCATCCTCACCTTATTACTGGCTGAAACAACAGGGAGAAGAGGGGTCACAGTGGTCTCAGAGCTGAGAGTCCTCAGTGTAAGAAGAGCTTACAAGATAAACACATTAGTCATTCATTTCCCGCTGCCAGTTTGTCATTCAGTGTGTGTGTGTGTGTGTGTGTGTGTGTGTGTGTGTGTGTGTGTGTGTGCGTTCGTGCGCGTGTGTTTGTGTGTTTGTGGTTATCCATCCTACTATGTACCTGGGATCGCCAGGTTTCTGAGCGCACTCAGTCCGGCATGCTGGACGGACACGTCGCCTTCGTCCACATGCTGCTCCAGTAGGGTCAGGATATGAGGAACCACTCCTAACTCCAACATCTTCACACAGTTACTGTCTGAGAAGGGTGAAGGAGAGAGGGGGAGAGAGAGAGCGAGAGAGAGATCGAGAGAGGAGACAGGAATTGATGAGAAGAGACAGAGAAAAGATACAGAGCGAGAAAGGTGAAGAGAGGTTATAAGGTAATAGAATATGAATATAGACATGGGCTTAGAACATCAGAGACTGAGGAGAATCAATTCTCAAAACTAAAGCAGTCAATGCAGATAAGTCAATCTGAAGGCATTTTGTCATCTCACCATTCCTGGCAAAGTTGGCGATGGCCAGGGCTCCAGACAGTTGCAGCTGAGTGTTGGAGGACTGCAGCCAAGAGAGTACATCCCGGTAGACCACCCCCGTGCCCTCACCAAAACACTTCTGCATGGACTCATCTAATGCACCAAACACAGCACACAGGGACAGGCAGCACATCAAACTAGTCAGTCACCGATCATCCATATTTCATTTAGCAAAAAAATCAAAACAGATAAAAGACAAATAAACAAGAAAACCACGTATCATCATCAACACATCGCATGAGCTGATTTTTATGAATACAAATGTGATTCTTAGTCTGAGAGTATCTTTGCTCGATTACATTCGGAATCAAACATCAATCAAATTGAGTGATGTGAGCTGACAGACAGTGAAGGGGTGTGGGTGAGTGAGGCATGGACTATGGGGTTAGGTTCAAGGGGAGGACCATAGAGGGATTCTGGTGCCTCCAGGTCAGGTTGAGTTCCTTACCTCCCAGCAGGAGGGAAACGATGAGGTTAGAGGCGATCTTGATGCTACAGAGGTCATGGGGGTCAGAGCCACCCTGTAGCCCCCGAATCATCTCGGACAGAGCCTCAGGAACCCCCGACTCCACAAACTGCAGCTTCAGAACATCTGACAACAGCAGCACAGGAGGAGTGTGTTAGTCTGAGCACACATTCATTGAACCCTTCATGTGAAAAGCTTAAACTTCACTTGCAGCCTATTTAATCTCATCCGTGTCTGTATAAATGATCATCATTTGAATGACCACACTTCAGGCCCTTGCCCAGATTTACCACTCTCTCCCAGTGATCCCAGAACCTCCAGTATGATGTGTCTTCTCTCTGCGTCAGTAGCCCGTTTTAGCTGGGCCGTCAGCACCTCTGCCACGCCCACCTCTACCAGAGCCTCCCGCGTCGTGTCTGCAAGGGTCAGAGGCCACATATTTGATTTGACACCTTTATCTAACCAGGCCTGTCAGTTAAGAAACAATTCTCATTCACAGATAAGAATGTGAGAACTGGTTCAACTCAGTATACGCAGTCTCCAGGTAAACAAATGAGACAAGCACACCATTTTGGTTCAGAAATGTAACCAAAAATGAACAGGCTTTCCTCCCCACTGGCTACAGACGTCAATTCAACGTCTATTCCGTGTTGGTTCAACATAACGTCATTGAAATATCGTGGAGACAACATTGATTCAACCAGTGTTTGCCCAGTGGGTCGTCTCTGTGACCCTGTCTAGAGTATACTAAAGTTCCTCTGGTGTTCATCACCCATGTCGGCCAGGTTACAGAGGGCCAGCAGACACACGTTGACCAGTGGATCGTTCTCTAGGTTCTCCCTCATGATGGCCACCAGCCTGGGGATCACCCCACACTGCACCAGCTGATCCTGCTGGGCCGCTGAGAGAGGGAGGAGGAGAGGGATAAAAGGGGAAGGGAGAGAAGGAGGTAGAGAGTAATGGAGTGAGACTGAGATAAATAGACTTGGAGAGGTGGAGGCACACACAGCAAATCCATCAGGACAAGCATTGCGTAGTAAGATTGCATATTAATTTAGTAGGCAGATTCTGGTTCAGATTCATCCTATCACTGCAGGTAAAGCCTGATTCCCCTTGGGAAGGGCCCGGCCTGCGAGAGTCAGTCCCACTCACTGTTGTCGAAGCAGATGCGTCCGATTGCTCTGCCAGTGTGGAGCAGCAGCTCCTCGTCTGCACTGTTCAGCAGGGGCACCAGAACCGTCACCAGCCCCGCATCAATGCACAGGTCCCTCACCGCCGCTGGAACACAGGGACAGCATTTCCTCAATCTCGATTTGTACCCACAGTAAGCCTATGGCATTGTTGTGTTTGTAAACGGAGGATTGGATCTTGGTAGATGCAAATAGAAAGTAGTCCTGCTGCTGTCAATGAGTGAGAACCAAAACCACCCCCTCATTTTTGGTCACACTGGTTGAATCAACGTTGTTTCCATGTCATTTCAATGAAATTACATGGAACCAACGTGGAATAGCAGTTGAATTGACGTCTGTGCCCAGTGGGTACTTAGTAGAGGCCATGAATATTAGTTGATAGGTAATGAGTAGGAGGAGGTGAGGTAGCACAGAAACCACTTTGAAAACAGCCAGACAATAAAATCAACTTCTTTTATTTTAATCAGTGAGTCTTTCAAAGACAGTGTGAGTCAGAGTAGTAGTGATTAAGGGCTTGGTTCTCTCCATTAAACTCAGATTGGTATTCATGCCCCCTGTTCCTCTGTCTCGTGGGCTGGCATCTCATCTCACCTTCCCTGGCCATTTCTGCCACCACCAACGCCACTTGGTTGGTGAGAGGACTCTTCACCCTGAGGGTCTGGGCTAAGATGGGAAGGATCCCACTGGAGGCGATCTCCTCAGCAGCTCCCTTCTCTGGGGACAGATCATACACATACTTATATGTCAACTACTCTTTGGCATGGAGATACAATAGAATGGAATATAACTGAAGACGGAAAATGACAAATGGCTTTATAGTAACATAAATCATCTTTATTGACCTATAGACAAACCAGCTAATTGTTAACCATAAATTAATTCAGACACAACTTTTGCAAATGAAAGTGTCCCAGCATTAGATGTAATGCCATTTCCTGTGCCAAGTCTCTTCTCTGCGTCTGTTCTGTGGGTGGCACTGTGTGCTCTTTTCGAAGGATGGGTCCCGGTCTCTCCGTGGCTATGGGATCCGAGGGTTCGGGGGTGGTCTGCCGGGCATTGGGATGACAACCCAACTCGGGATGAGGAGGGCTTTTAGCGGGTGGAATAGTGAGGACCAATTGGAGGTTTACTTAGTAGCAATGCAAATATCATGGTACAGCTATATAGACACTCAATCATCATGTTACTTTTTAAGGGTACGTTTCCAAACATATATTTTGATAAATAGAATTGAAACGTGTCTCATTATGGTAAGTGGTGAAATAAGTGTAGCCAGTTATAATTGTAATGGCTTAGCAGATAATAAGAAAAGACGATCAGTATTTACCTGGTTAAAAGAGAAGGAATATAATATCTATTGTTTACAGTTATCTCATTCAACCATCTTAGATTAAGTTTTGTGGAAAAAGGACTGGGGGGAGAAATATATTTTTCCCATGGGCAAAGAAATTCAAAAGGGCGATGATATTAATTAACAGTAATTTTGATCCAAATGTGCAAATTGTCCAAACAGATCATCAAGGTAGATGGATTATTTTAAATATGTTCTTGAACAATTAACAGATATGGCTTATTAACCTATACGGTCCAAATAATGATGATCCAAGCTTCTTTGAAAATATATATAAGAATTTATCAACTCTACAAGCAACACTAGACTATCTTATTATGGTGGGAGATTTTAATACGGTCTTAAATACCTCTATGGACCGGAAAGGAAATCACACTACAAACTATCACCCTCAGGCACTTAAGGAAACATGAATGTCATAGATATATTGGAATTTGTGGATATATGGAGGCTTATATACCCTGACTTAGTGAGATATTGTCAGGGTTTTCGCTGCTGGTCATTCGAGTCAAGTGCAGGAGAGCAGAGAATAGGTGATCAGGCGACTTTATTAGCCAAGAGCAACAAACAGACGGGCGCAAACAGTTACAACTCAAGCCAACCGGGAAAAGTGACAAGCGCAAAATACCGTCAATAATATAACAATAAGGTTCACCAATAATTCCCCAAATAGGGTACAGGCAATGCCCAGGGTGAAAAACCAGACTGGACCGATACAACAAACACAAAACAAAACAATTCCACATAAAGACATGGGGGGAACAGAGGAATATATATATATGCAGTGCGATTAGGGAATGTAAACCAAGTGTGCGGGGAACAAGACAAAACAAATGGAACAATGAAAAATGGAGCGGCGATGGCTAGAAGGCTGGTGACGTCTACCGCCGAACGTCGCCCGAACAAGGAGGGGACCCGACTTCGGCGGAAGTTGTGACAGTATCCCCCCTTGACGCGTGGCTCCAGCTGCGCGCCAACACCGGCCTCGGGGATGACCCAGAGGGCGAGGCGCCGGGCGATCTGGCCGGAGACGGTGGAATTCCTGCAGCATTTCAGGGTCCAACACGTCCGCCACCGGAACCCAGCACCTCTCCTCCGGACCGTACCCCTCCCACTCCACAAGGTACTGAAGGCCCCTCGCCCGACGCCTCGAATCCAGAATGGAACGGACGGAGTACGCCGGGGCACCCTCGATGTCCAGAGGGGGAGGAGGAACCTCCCGCACCTCAGACTCCTGGAGCGGACCAACCACCACCGGCCTGAGGAGAGACACATGGAACGAGGGGTTAATACGGTAATATGGGGGAAGCTGTAACCTGTAACACACCTCATTCACTCTCCTCAGGACTTTGAATGGCCACACAAACCGCGGACCCAGCTTCCGGCAGGGCAGGCGGAGAGGCAAGTTTCGGTGCGAACACCGGGGCCTCACTGCGGTGACGGTCCGCGCTGGTTTTTTGGCGCAGTGCGGCCTGCTGGAGGTGAACATGGGCGGCTTCCTATGTCTCCTCCGTGCGCCTGAACCAGTCGTCCACCGCAGGAGCCTCGGTCTGACTCTGATGCCACGGCGCCAGAACCGGCTGGTACCCCAATACGCACTGAAAGGTGGAGAGGTTAGTGGAGGAGTGGCGGAGCGAGTTCTGCGCCATCTCGGCCCAGGGCACAAACGCCGCCCACTCCCCTGGCCGGTCCTGGCAATAAGATCGCAGAAACCTGCCCACATCCTGGTTCACTCTCTCCACCTGCCCATTACTCTCTGGGTGAAAACCTGAGGTGAGGCTGATCGAGACCCCCAGATGTTCCATGAATGCCCTCCAGACTCTCGAAGTGAACTGGGGACCTCGATCAGACACTATATCCTCAGGCACCCCGTAGTGCCGGAAGACGTGTGTAAACAAGGCCTCCGCAGTCTGTAGGGCCGTAGTAGGGAGACCGGACAGAGGGAGGAGATGACAGGACTTAGAGAAACGATCCACAACGACCAGGATCGTGGTGTTTCCCTGTGAGGGAGGAAGATCGGTCAGAAAATCCACCGACAGGTGAGACCAAGGCCGTTGTGGAATGGGTAAGGGATGTAGCTTACATCTGGGCAGGTGTCTAGGAGCCTTACACTGGGCGCACACCGAGCAGGAGGAAACAAACCCTCACGTCCTTTGCCAAGGTAGGCCACCAGTACTTCCCACTCAGACAGCGCACCGTCCAGCCGATCCCCGGATGACCAGAGGAGGGTGACGTGTGGGCCCAATAGATCAACTGGTCATGGACAGCAGACAGAATGTACAGACGTCTGACGGGACACTGGAGGGGAGCGGGCTCCGTACGTAACGCCTGCTCAATGTCCTCGTCCAGCTCCCACACGACCGGCGCTACCAGGCAGGAGGCCGGGAGTATGGGAGTCTGATCCATGGGCCGCTCCTCTGTGTCATACAGCCGGGACAGTGCGTCTGCCTTAACATTTTGGGAACCTGGTCTGTAGGACAGGGTAAACACAAAACGGGTAAAAAACATGGCCCACCTTGCCTGACGAGGATTCAGTCTCCTCGCTGCCCGGATGTACTCCAGGTTGCGGTGGTCAGTCCAGATGAGGAAAGGGTGTTTAGCCCCCTCAAGCCAATGTCTCCACGCCTTCAAAGCTTTAACCATAGCCAACAGCTCCCGGTCCCCCACATCATAGTTCCGCTCCGCCGGGCTGAGCTTCTTTGAGAAGAAAGCACAGGGGTGGAGCTTCGGTGGCGTACCCGAGCGCTGAGAGAGCACGGCCCCTATCCCAGCCTCGGACGCGTCCACCTCCACTATGAACGCCAAAGAGGGATCCGGATGGGCCAGCATGGGAGCCGAGGTAAACAGAGTCCTTAGGTGCCCAAAAGCCCTGTCCGCCTCAGCCGACCACTGCAAAAGTACAGGACCCCCCTTCAGCAGTGAGGTAATGGGAGCAGCCACCTGGCCAAAACCCCGGATAAATCTCTGGTAGTAATTGGCAAACCCTAAAAACCACTGCACCTCCTTTACCGTGGTGGGAGTCGGCCAATTACGCACGGCTGAAATGCGGTCACTTTCCATCTCCACCCCTGATGTGGAAATGTGATACCCTAGGAAGGAGACGGCCTGCTGAAAGAACAGGCATTTCTCAGCCTTGACGTACAGGTCATGCTCCAACAGTCGTCCAAGTACCCTGCGCACCAAGGACACATGCTCGGCGCGTGTAGTGGAGTATATCAGAATGTCATCGATATACACCGTGCAGGTCCCTGAAAATATCATCTACAAAGGATTGGAAGACTGATGGGGCATTCATCAACCCGTACGGCATGACGAGGTACTCATAATGCCCTGAGGTGGTACTAAACGCCGTCTTCCACTCGTTTCCCTCCCGGATACGCACCAGGTTGTAAGCACTCCTGAGATCCAGTTTAGTGAAGAAGCGCGCCCGGCGCATTGACTCAATCCCCGTGGCGATGAGAGGTAGCGGGTAAATGTACCTCACCGTGATTTGATTTAGACCTCGATAGTTAATGCACGGGCGCAGACCTCCCTCCTTCTTCTTCACGAAAAAGAAACTCGAGGAGGCTGGTGAAGTGGAGGACCGAATGAACCCCTGACGCAGGGATTCAGAGACATATGTCTCCATAGCCGCCGTCTCCGCTTGCGACAGTGGATACAGGTGACTCCTGGGAAGTGTAGCGTCTACCAGGAGATTTTACCAGGAGGTCTGGACTTTCCATCCAACTGAATGGACAGATCCGCCAGTTGGTCAAAGGTGATGGTGGCATCCCTGCATGCCAACTCCCGACGGACGTCCTCGTGCAGGGTGCATCTGTAGTGGTCGATAAGGGCCCTGTCGTTCCATCCTGCTCCGGTGGCCAAGGTCTGAAATTCCAGGGCGAACTCCTGGGCGCTCCTCGTCCCATGCCTCAGGTGGAAGAGCCGTTCACCCGCCGCCAGAAGCGGCGGGTGAACTCCTCGAAGTGGTCCAACGCCAGTATCTCCTTCTCTCCACACGGCGTTTGCCCACTCCAGAGCTCTCCCCGAGAGGCACAAGATGAGGGCGGACACCTTCTCTCTTCCCGAGGGAGCTGGGTGAAAGGTGGCCAGGTATAGGTCCAGCTGTAACAGGAACCAAGGTCCGAATGGAGTGGCGATGGCTAGAAGGCCGGTGACGTCGAAATGCCGAACGCCGCCCGAACAAGGAGGGTAGCTGACTTCGGCGGAAGTCGTGACAGATATACATGGCTGAGGTTTAATCAAGCCAGTCATCTTGATTACTTTCTTATGTCATTCTCTCTGGCACCAAAAGTTTAAAAAGTGTTGATAGGGGACAGAATGCGGTCGGATCATCACATAATTGGCATATATATTACTCTTACAGAATTTCCACGTAAGCGAGGATATTGGAAATGTAATCAAATCCTACTGGATGATAACTTGTTTATAACTAGGACAGAAGAATTTACAACTGACTTTTTCCAACATAACATAGCAGACAGATCCCCTTATTGTATGGGACACTTTTAAATCTGCCTTTAGAGGCCATGCAATTCAGTACTCATCTATAAAACAAAAGCAATTTAGATCAAAAGAGTCCATATTAACAAAGGAAATTGAAGGACTAACAGTACAGTTAGATAGCAATAAAAACTGTACCATAGAGGCACAGAACAAGTTAGGGGAAAAACAAAAAGAAATGGAGGAACTTATTCAAGAAAGATCCAGCGTAATATATTATAAAAATTAAAGCAAACTGGATGGAATACGGGGAAAATGCACTAAATAATTGTTCAATCTTCAACATAGAAATGCTACTCCAAAAAATGTAGTGAAACTTGTTACAAATAATGGAGTCACGCATGATTCACCAAATTATATTTTGAAAGAGGAAGTAAAGTACTTTAAGAATATGTTTTTGTTTCAGTCTCCTCCATCTCCACTAACCGAAGCTAATTGTATGGATTTTTTTCCTATTAATAATGTAAAATTAACATGTGTACAGAAAGACTCAAGTGAAGGCCAAATTACAGAGGAGGAACTTCTTGACGCAATTAAAGCCTTTAAGGCTAGGAAAACTCCCGGGCTGGATGGCATACCAGTGGAAGTATACCAAACTTTTTTTATATACTCAGAGGACCATTATTAGCATGTTTTAACGACTTCTATATAAATGGTAGATTATCGGACACGCAACAAGAAGGTGTGATTTCATTATTACTGAAACAGGATCCAAGTGACATATATAAAGATCCAGTCCATTTAAAAAATTGGAGGCCTCTTACACTTCAGTGTTGTGATGCAAAAATTCTAGCTAAATGCTTGGTGCACAGAATTAAAAAGGTATTGTCAGATATTATTCATCCTAATCAGACAGGTTTTTTTACATGGACGATACATTGGAGATAATATAAGACAAGTACTGGAAACAATAGAATACTATGAAATATCGGGGACACCAGGCCTAGTTTTCATAGATGATTTTGAAAAGGCTTTTGATAAAGTACGACTGGAGTTTATATATAAATGCCTAGAATATTTCAAATTTGGAGAATCTCTTATAAAATGGGTCAAAGTTACTGTATGTATAGTAACCCTAAGTGTAAAATAGTAAATAATGGCTACATCTCAGAAAGTTTTAAACTGTCAAGAGGAATAAAACAAGGTTGTCCACTGTCGGCATCTATATTTATTATTGCTATCGAAATGTTAGCTGTTAAAATTAGATCCAACAATAATATTAAGGGATTAGAAATCCGTGGCTTAAAAACAAAGGTGTCATTGTACCGTGATTATTCATGTTTTCTTTTTAAACCACAATTAGAATCCCTCCACAGCCTCATAGAGGATCTACAGTTGAAGTCAGAAGTTTACATACATCTTAGCCAAATACATTTAAACTCAGTTTTTCACAATTCCTGACATTTAATCCCAGTAAAAATACCCTGTCTTAGGTCAGTTAGGATCACCACTTTATTTTAAGAATGTGAAATGTCAGAGTAATAGTAGAGAGAATTATATATTTCAGCTTTTATTTCTCTCATCACATTCCTAGTGGGTCAGAAGTTTGCATACACTCAATTAGTATTTGGTAGCATTGCCTTTAAATTGTATAACTTGGGTCAAACTTTTCGGGTAGCCTTCCACAAGCTTCCCACAATAAGTTGGGTGAATTTTGGACCATTCCTCCTGACAGAGCTGGTGTAACTGAGTCAGGTTTGTATGCCTCCTTGCTCGCACACGCTTTTTCTGTTCTGCCCACACATTTCCTATAGGATTGAGGTCAGGGCTTTGTGATGGCCACTCTAATATCTTGACTTTGTTTTCCTTAAGCCATTTTGCCACAACTTTGGAAGTATGCTTGGGGTCATTGTCCATTTGGAGACCCATTCGCGACCAAGCTTTAACTTCCTGACTGATGTCTTGAGAAGTTGCTTCAATATATCCACATCATTTTCTTTCCTCATGATGCCATCTATTTTGTAAAGTGCACCAGTCCCTCCTGCAGCAAAGCACCCCCACAACATGATGCTGCCACCCCTGTGCTTCACGGTTGGGATAGGGTTCTTTGGCTTGCATGCCTCCCCCTTTTTCCTCCAAACATAACGATGGTCATTATGGCCAAACAGTTCTATTTTTGTTTCATCAGACCAGAGGACATTTCTCCAAAAAGTACAATCTTTGTCCCCATGTGCAGTTGCAAACTGTAGTCTGGTTTTTCTATGGCAGTTTTGGAGCAGTGGCTTCTTCCTTGCTGAGTGGCCTTTCAGGTTATGTCGATGTAGGACTCGTTTTGCTGTGGATATAGATACTTTTGTACCTGTTTCCTCCAGCATCTTCACAATGTCCTTTGCTGTTGTTCTGGGATTGATTTGCACTTTTTGCACCAAAGTACATTCATCTCTAGGAGACAGAACGCATCTCCTTCCTGAGCGGTATGACGGCTGCGTGGTCCCATGGTGTTTATACTTGTGTACTATTGTTTGTACAGATGAACGTGGTACCTCCAGGCGTTTGGAAATTGCTCCCAAGGATGAACTAGACTTGTGGAGGTCTACAATTCTTTTCTGAGGTCTTTGCTGATTTCTTTTGATTTTCCCATGATGTCAAGCAAAGAGGCACTGAGTTTGAAGGTAGGCCTTGAAATACATCCACAGGTACACCTCCAATTGACTCAAATGATGTCAAATAGCCTATCAGAAGCTTCTAAAGCCATGATATCATTTTCTGGAATTTTCCAAGCTGTTTAAAGGCACAGTCAACTTAGGGTATGTAAACTTCTGACCCACTGGAATTATGATACAGTGAATTATAAGTGAAATAATCTGTCTGTAAACAATTGTTGGAAAAATTACTTGTGTCATGCACAAAACTATAGTTTGTTAACAATACATTTGTGGAGTGGTTAAAAAACGAGTTTTAATGACTCCAACCTAAGTGTATGTAAACTTCCGACTTCAACTCTCTGGATTAAAACCAAAACCAAATTATGATATTATGTATTATGTAAAATTCTACTTTAACATTACCGTGTAGTTTACCAATAAAATGGTCTGACGGGGATGTGGACATACTCACTATACAAATCCCGAAAGAAAGAAATGATCTCACTCCAATAAATGTTTATAGAAAGTTAGCAAAAATAGATAAGATCTTGCTACAATGGAAAGGAAAATACCTGTCTATTTGTGGAAAAATCACCCTGATTACCTCTTTAGTCATATCACAGTTTACCTATTTGCTTATGGTTTTGCCTACACCTAGTGACTTGCTTTTTAAATGATATGAACAAAAAATATTAAATTTTATTTGGAATGGCAAGCCAGACAAAATTAAAAGGGCCTATTTATATGGCCTAATATGAATTTGGAGTGCAGAAATGATTAAATATTAAAGCATTAGACCTCTCACTAAAGGCATCAGTCATACAAAAGTTATACTTAAATCCGTAATGGTTCTCTAGTAAATTGGTAGGAATGTCTCACCCCATGTTCAAGAATGGCCCTTTTCCCTTTATTCAGATTACAACTGCTCACTTTCGGTTGTTCGAAAACAAAATAATCTCCAAAATATGGTTATTTTTTAAACAAGCCTTAGAAAGTTGGTTGCAATTTTAGTTTAATCCACCTGAAAAGACAGAACAAATAATACAACAAATATTGTGGTTAAACTCAAATATACTAATTGCTAAAAAAACTAAAAAAAATCGATAAAATGAAGATTTTTTAAAAATCATTTTTGGAAATGATATCATATATAGGACTGGTGGCGTTATGTCACACATGCAGCTAACACATATGGAAATGTCTGCTCTACCCAAAATTACAACCAACTAATTGCAGCATTACCACAAAAATGGAAGAGGCAAGTAGAAGGGGGAAAAAGTAAGGAATTTGTCTGTCGGCCCTGCATTAAAGACCATAAATGGTTCAACAAAATTGTGATAAATAAAAACATATATCAATTTAATTTAAAATGGAAAAAATGGACAGCTGTGCCATATAAATTGCTAAATAGTTGGGAAGAGATTTTCAATGTACCTATTCCATGACACATTGTTTATGAATTGACATGCAAAACAACGCCGGATTCAAAACTTCAAATTTTTCTATTTAAATTATTAAACAAAATTCTTGCAACCAATAGAATGTTATATATATGGGGGATGCAATCTTCCCAGCTCTGCAGATTTTGCTGTGAGGAGGCAGAGTCATTATATCATTTATTTTGGTACTGTCCATATGTAGCTTGTTTTTGGTCACAGGTCCAGGAATGGCTGAAGAATTGCAACATTTACCTGGAGCTAACTCTGCAGATAGCAATACTGGGTGATTTGAAAAGTCATAGTCAATCAATCAATAATATTATAATTATTTTAGCAAAAAAATGTATCCTTAATTTACAATCTGTAGAAGCTATGATAATAGAAAGGTTCAGTACTTTTGTGAAGCATCACAGCACAGTTGAAAAATATATGGCAAATAGAAATCCTAAATGGATGGTGTTAATAGATAGATGGGAGAGGTTGAATGGAGCTGAAGGGTGGGACTAATAACAACAAGATAACCAATGTAAAACATACAGGGTCTGTAAAATGTATATAAGTTCAGAAATGTTGTGAAATAGCACAGTTAAATAGCACAGAAATCAAACTGGATGGACATCAGAAATAGAGGAAGGACTAAAAACAAACAAAATATAACTATTGTAAAATAGACTGTGTCTGTAAAATTTGTATAATATGTATAAACTGAAGGTAAAAGCCTAAGTGTTATTGTTTAATAGTTTACTTCAAATTGGGGGAGGGGTGGTAGGGTTTGCGAGGAATAATAAAGGTATATTCTAAAAAAAAGTATGTATATGTATGTATGTATATATGTGTATATGTATGAATGTTTATGTATATATATATCCATCCCAGTCTCAAATCTCTGGAAGACTGAAATAGGTTTCCCTCAAGAATTGCCCTGTATTTAGCACCATCCATCATTCCTTTAATTCTGACCAGTTTCCCAGTCCCTGCCGATGAAAAATATCCCCACAGCATAATGCTGCCACCACCATGCCTCACTGTGGGGATAGTGTTCTCGGGGTGATGAGAGGTGTTGGGTTTGTGCCAGACATAGCATTTTCCTTGATGGCCAAAAAGCTAACTTTTGGTCTCATCTGACCAGAGTACCTTCTTCCATATGTTTGGGGAGTCTCCCACAAGCCTGTTGGCGAACACCAAACGTGTTTGCTTATTTTTTTCTTTTAGCAATTTCTTTTTTCTGGACACTCTTCCGTAAAGCCCAGATCTGTGGAGTGTAGGACTTAAAGGGGTCCTATGGACAGATACTCCAATCTCCACTGTGGAGCTTTGCAGCTCCTTCAGGGTTATCCTTGGTGTCTTTGTTGCCTCTCTGATTAATGCCCTCCTTGCCTGGTCTGTGAGTTTTGGTGGGTGGCCCTCTCTCGGCAGGTTTGTTGTGGTGACATATTCTTTCCATTTTTTAATAATGGATTTAATGGTGCTCTGTGGGATGTTCAAAGTTTCTGATATTTTTTATAACCCAACCCTGATCTGTACTTTTCCACAACTTTGTCCCTGACCTGTTTGGAGAGCTTCTTGGTCTTCATAGTGCCTCTTGCTTGGTAGTGCCCCTTGCTTAGTGGTGTTGCAGACTCTGGGGTCTTTCAGAACAGGTGTATATAAACTGATATCATGTGACAGATCATGTGACACTTAGATTGCACACAGGTGGACTTTATTTAACTAATTATGTGACTTAATTGGTTGCATCAGATCTTATTTAGAAGCTTCATAGCAAAGGGGGTGAATACATATGCACCACTTTTCCATTTTTTTATTTTTTGTTGTTGAAACAAGTCATTTTTTTCATTTAACTTCACCAATTTGGACTATTTTGTGTATGTCCATTACATGAAATCCAAATAAAAATCCATTTAAATTACAGGTTGTAATGCAAGAAAATAGGAAAAATGACAAAGGGGATGGATACTTTTGCAAGGCACTGTATATGGATATATACATTTACCGCAGAAATATATGGGGGATTGGAAATGATGCAGACAATTACATTGATGGAAGCAACAATCTTTCCACAATATTAAAGCTGATCCACCCCTTCTCTTTGATGAGATTGATCAGGATCACTGAGTGCACCGGTTGTCTGGACTTCCACTCTCTTCTCCTCTCTCCAATTAACAGTGACTCTAACCCATCTGTGATGTCAGGAGAAGAACGGAGAGAGAAACTAAAATAGAATCCTCCTCTGTTGAGCTTGGGAGGGAGATTCATTGTGATTATTAAAGCAGCAAGATGCAATAGACACAGAGGAAGACTTAATGTTAGCATTTCTCCTTTCAGAGAATGTCACAACAGCCGAGGAGGCAGCTCAGGTTGTCAAGCGCTAGGCCACGCTGCTATGGTAACGTCCCATTGCCCGTTTTTGAGGAGAACCAAATGTGGCTGCTTGTGCACAGTGCAACCTCATATAAATTGGATATTTGCCGAACCAGAAAGAGGGAGAGCTGGAGAATAACCTGACCTGTCAATCTCACACTTCCTTCCTTTCATTCTTAAGATCCCCCTCTCCACAGCACTGTGATGTTTAATGAATACAGATGAGAAACAGCAGGGGTGTTCTGAACACTGTTGTAACACTCAGTCTTTTTATAACTGAAGATTTGGGCCGAGACTACGTCAGGCATCCAAAATGTGATAAAAAAAGAGAACGTTTGAGCCTCAGCCCAGCAAATCAAAAAAGGGGGGAACAATAGATCCCTAAACAACATGGTAAATATGCTGTGATAATTGAAGCTGAGACGATATATAGTTTCTAAATGCACTGACCTTGCTTGCCATGGCCAAGCAATGTCATAAAAGCTAACTGCTGGGAACAAGGCAGGAGTGAGATTGATGAATCCGAGGTCAGTGTCTACTGGTGTGTGTGTAGAGTGGTGTGTGTGTAGAGTGGTGTGTGTAGAGTGGTGTGTGTGTAGAGTGGTGTGTGTAGAGTGGTGTGTGTGTAGAGTAATGTGTATAGAGTGGTGTGTGTGTAGAGTGGTGTGTGTAGAGTGGTGTGTGTATAGAGTAATGTGTATAGAGTGGTGTGTGTAGAATGGTGTGTGTAGAGTGGTGTGTGTGTAGAGTGGTGTGTGTGTAGAGTGATGTAGAGTGGTGTGTGTGTAGAGTGGTGTGTGTATAGAGTGGTGTAGAGTGGTGTGTGTGTAGAGTGGTGTGTGTAGAGTGGTGTGTGTAGAGTGGTGTGTGTGTATAGTGGTGTGTGTGTAGAGTGCTGTGTGTGTAGAGTGGTGTGTGTAGAGTGGTGTGTGTAGAGTGGTGTGTGTAGAGTGGTGTGTGTGTAGAGTGGTGTGTGTGTATAGTGGTGTGTAGAGTGGTGTGTGTGTAGAGTACAAACTCACTCTTCTCCAGTAGCACAGCCAGCAGGGTGTCCAGATGAGGCTTCAACTCCTGCTCTACCAGCTCGGTGCTCACACTGATGGCACTCAACGACTCTGTCAGAGAGTCTGCAACACATACACACGTGCATGCGAGCACGCACACACATTGTATATTAGTCACATCCTCCTGCTGAACAACTACACTGCTTACATGTACTAAAAAATATTTCCGTAGAAACAATACATGCCGGTACTGTACATTCTGATGTTGTACAGTGAGGGGAAAAAGTATTTGATCCCCTGCTGATGTTGTACGTTTGCCCACTGACAAAGAAATGATCAGTCTATAATTTTAATGGTAGGTTTATTTGAACAGTGAGAGACAGAATAACAACCAAAAAATCCAGAAAAACACATGTCAAAAATGTTATAAATTGATTTGCATTTTAATGAGGGAAATAAGTAT
Source organism: Salmo trutta (assembly GCF_901001165.1). Taxonomy (NCBI): domain Eukaryota; kingdom Metazoa; phylum Chordata; class Actinopteri; order Salmoniformes; family Salmonidae; genus Salmo; species Salmo trutta. The sequence goes on along the minus strand of NC_042961.1, from coordinate 19,919,519 downwards.
TTGACCCCTCTGCAAAACATGATTTAGTACTTGGTGGCAAAACCCTTGTTGGCAATCACAGAGGTCAGACGTTTCTTGTAGTTGGCCACCAGGATTGCACACATCTCAGGAGGGATTTTGTCCCACTTCTCTTTGCAGATGTTCTCCAAGTCATTAAGGTTTTGAGGCTGACGTTTGGCAACTCGAACCTTCAGCTCCCTCCACAGATTTTCTATGGGATTAAGGTCTGGAGACTGGCTAGGCCACTCTAGGACCTTAATGTGCTTCTTCTTGAGCCACTTCTTTGTTGCCTTGGCCGTGTGTTTCGGGTCATTGTCATGCTGGAATACCCATCCACGACCCATTTTCAATGCCATGGCTGAGGGAAGGAGGTTCTCACCCAAGATTTGACGGTACATGGCCCCGTCCATCGTCCCTTTGATGCAGTGAAGTTGTCCTGTCCCCTTAGCAGAAAAACACCCCCAAAGCATAATGTTTCCACCTCCATGTTTGACGGTGGGGATGGTGCTCTTGGGGTCATAGGCAGCATTCCTCCTCCTCCAAACACGGCGAGTTGAGTTGATGCCAAAGAGCTCCATTTTGGTCTCATCTGACCACAACACTTTCACCCAGTTGTCCTCTGAATCATTCAGATGTTCATTGGCAAACTTCAGACGGGCATGTATATGTGCTATCTTGAGCAGGGGGACCTTGCGGGCGCTGCAAGATTTCAGTCCTTCACGGCGTAGTGTGTTACCAATTGTTTTCTTGGTGACTATGGTCCCAGCTGCCTTGAGATCATTGACAAGATCCTCCCGTGTAGTTCTGGGCTGATTCCTCACCGTTCTCATGATCATTGCAACTCCACAAGGTGAGATCTTGCATGGAGCCCCAGGCCGAGGGAGATTGACAGTTCTTTTGTGTTTCTTCCATTTGCGAATAATCGCACCAACTGTTGTCACTACATGATGGTCTTGTAGCCCATTCCAGCCTTGTGCAGGTCTACAATCTTGTCCCTGACATCCTTGGAGAGCTCTTTGGTCTTGGCCATGGTGGAGAGTTTGGAATCTGACTGATTGATTGCTTCTGTGGACAGGTGTCTTTTATACAGGTAACAAGCTGAGATTAGGAGCACTCCCTTTAAGAGTGTGCTCCTAATCTCCGCTCGTTACCTGTATAAAAGACACCTGGGAGCCAGAAATCTTCCTGATTGAGAAGGGGTCAAATACTTATTTCCCTCATTAAAATGCAAATCAATTTATAACATTTTTGACATGCGTTTTTCTGGATTTTTTGTTGTTGTTATTCTGTCTCTCACTGTTCAAATAAACCTACCATTAAAATTATAGGCTGATCATTTCTTTGTCAGTGGGCAAATGTACAAAATCATCAGGGGATCAAATACTTTTTTCCCTCACTGTATACAAACCTACACAAAAACATCTACACTGAAACCCCTCATGAACCTTCAGGCTATTCCAATCTAACAGTGGCTTGCCAATGCGCATACACGTCAGTACTGGTATAAATGAATTGCACTCATTCATCATCCTGCCTACTGTCAATAAATTCAAACCCAACACAAGCTACAATAAAGGTGCTTTTCTGTGAATTCTGGATATTTCTGGACAAGTGACTCCCCCAAACACACTGCAGTGATCGCAAATAAATGTTGCTGCAATGCACCTCAGCAATACATATTGACACATACTGTATAGGACCAGAGTCACATGAAGATATGAATACACAGGCAGAGAGATCAGGTCGCATCATGCCGTTTTACATCAGAGATTGCAAGGGATGGCTGGCAATGGTATCCCCCATGCCACAGGCTAGGGAGAGAAGGGTGGAAGGTGTGTGTGTGCATCGTTTCTCTAACATGCCTCTGTCCCCTCCAGCTAGCAAATATCTGACCGCTTGGTGCACGACAGTGTTTTGTCACGTCACACACTTTCCTGCTTGAGGATGTTGTTGTGACAGGGGACACAGTGTGCGTGCGTGCGGCACGTGTGCATGGGGGCGGTCTCGCCATTCAGGCTCTCCATAGGCCTCCCTATATAGTCTACTTGTAGACTAATCAAAGAGTTGTCATACAATACTTTGGAGCCAAGACTGTTATTGATTGCTATAGTCTTGGCCGTAAATCACTTTCCAACTTCATTTAACCGATCTGAAAATAAAGCCATATGGACAACAAAAAGAGCCTAGAACCCTTAACCCTTAACTTTAGAGCAGAGAGAGAAGGAGAGAAGGAGAGAAAGAGAGAGAAAAGGCAGAGCCTAGTCAATGTGTGGGTGTGACCATCAGCTGTCCACTGTGCTGTTCTGTTAACACACTTTCTGAGCAGCGCCACAGAGAGAGTCACAGCACAGAGAGCGTCACAGCACAGAGGGCATCACAGCACAGAGAGAGTCACAGCACAGAGACAGTCACAGCACAGAGAGTAATCACTTTGGCTAATCCCTGGTAAGCAGTGTGGAAATAGAGTCTGCAGTGGGGGGCTATCAGGGTTATCATATGTACAGTGTCAATTATCATACAGACCCCCATTTCCCTGTTCCCATTTGTCAGTCAGTGTGTGTGTATATGTGTGTGCGTGTCTAGACAGGGGAAATGCTGCCTACAGCAGAGTGTTAATCTGTCCCACCGAGCGATATAGGAAACCCCCCCCCCCCATGGTCCTTATTGCCACTGACATCCCACCAACAGCCCACTGGGCACAGACATCAATTCAACGTCTATTCCACGTTGGTTCAACGTCATTTCATTGAAATGATGTGGAAACAATGTTGATTCAACCAGTGGGAGTGCGCTTCCATTTAGACATTTCCAGCCCTACAGGCTCTCTGTCCACTCCTCTCCCTGTCTCCCAGGGTTTCTACGGCAACAGCCCCCTGCTACCTCTGTCTATCCCAACGGGCATACCTGAACTGGTAATGTCAGCCTATGTTTCTATGACCTTTGAACACAAGACAGGAAAGGAAAACTCCTTGTCTCCTGGAGTCTAGCCTGAGCTACGTCCTTGTCGATCCCTACTGTACTGTACATCCCCACCTGGCTCCAAATATTGTCAACGCCTCCATTGCTAAACGCACTCACTGTCATGCACACGCTGTAAGGGAGGATTTCAGAAAGGGTTTTTCTACTCACCCATGTCGGCCATGGTTGCAGGTCGGCAGGCGCTCACTCTGTCTCCCTAGGATTCTATCCCGGCTCCGGTGCGTGTGCGTGTGTGTGTGTGTGTGTGTGTGTGTGTGTGTGTGTGTGTGTGTGTGTGTGTGTGTGTGTGTGTGTGTGTGTGTGTGTGTGTGTGTGTGTGTGTGTGTGTGTGTGTGTGTGTGTGTGTTTGGCTTAGTAATGAGAGAAGAGCAGCCCTCCTTCAGGCCAGGCGTGCCCCTTCTCCCAGCTCTGCTTCAGTCAGCTGAGCAGCATGTCTCCCTCCCTCCCTCTCTGTCTGCTCTACCACCCTGCTCCCCTTCTCACCACTGCGCTTGCGCTCTCTTTCCCTCTCTCCCTCTCTCTGTCTTTATTTCCCTCCGTCTCTCTCACACACAGTACCAGAGCTTGGAACTAGAGGGTTCTCTCTGCATTTTTGTCATAATGTAGTTCTTGACGTAGCCTTGTTCTGTTCAATATTCTCTACCTATATAGTACTCTCAATACCCCAATTCATGTTAAGTTCAAAAGAATACTGGATACAAATTGCTGATACCATTCAAATCAAAGAGGGTTGGGAACACTGTCGGTCTTGTCTGTATCGCCCCGTCCCTGCCTCTGTTTTCTAATTCTCTCTCGTCTTTCTCCTTCTCCTTCACACAATCCCTCCCCCTCCCCCCCCCCCCCCCCCCCCACCCCAACTCTTCTGCCTCTCTTTCCCCTCTCTCTCAATTCAATGTAATTCAAAGGGATTTATTGGCACGGTAGACAGTTGTTTACATTGCCAAAGCAAGTGAAATAGATAATAAACAAAAGTGAAATAAACAATAAAAAAAACATTACACTCAGAAAAGTTTCAGAGGAATAGAGACATTTCAAATGTCATATTATGGCTATGTACAATGTTATAACAATGTGTGAATAGTTAAAGTACAAAAGGGAAAATAAATAAACATAAATATGGGTTGTATTTACAATGGTGTTTGTTCTTCACTGGTTGCCCTTTTCTTGCTGCAACAGGTCACACATCTTGCTGCCGGGATGGCACACTGTGGTAATTCACCCAATAGATATTAGAGTTTATCAAAATTGATCAGCTTAGTTTTCATCACGTTTTGTGGGCAGTGTGCACATAGCCTGTCTTCTCTTGAGAGCCAGGTCTGCCTACAGCAGCCTCCCTCAATAACAAGGCTCACTGAGTCTGTACATACTCAACACTTTACATAAGTTTGGGTCTGTCACAGTGGTCAGGTATTCTGCCACTGTGTACTCTCTGTTTAGGGCCAAATAGCATTCCAGTGTGCTCAATATTTTTGTAAATTCTTTCCAATGTGTCAAGTACTTATCATTTGGTTTTCTCATGATTTGGTTGGGTCTAATTGTGTTGCTGTCCTTGGGCTCTGTGGAGTCTGTTTGTGCTTGTGAACAGAGCCCCAGGGCCAGCTTGCTTAGGGGACTCTTCTCTAGATTAATCTCTCCATAGGTGATGGCTTTGTTATGGAAGCTTTGGGAATCACTTCCTTTTAGGTGGTTGTAGAATTAAATGTCTCTCTCTCTCTCTCTCTCTCTCTCTCTCTCTCTCTCTCTCTCTCTCTCTCTCCTTTCGATGCTCTCTACCTCCATCCAGCCCTCCTTCTCGCTTCCTTTCTAATACGCTCTAAATCCTAAATCTCTCCAAAGCTCATCAGTCGACTATTAGCTCCTAGGAGACACTGAGACTGAAATACAAGAAGCCATAACAATGACGCAAAAACGGATTCCCTTTTTTGTAGACCTTTTAAGATTACTTTAAAAAGGAACAAGAACAACAAATAAAAAATGATGGTGTGATTGCTGAATAAAGGTCATAATGCAAATATAAACTACAACGGGTAAGCTACTGTGATTGGACTATCTATCTGACCTAATTTTAATACATCTTATTACATCATAATTCCATCCTATCGACAAGACTTGCTCGGCCAACAGAGCAAGAGATATTCATTTCATAAGAAGTAGCAAAATGAGGCCACACTGGCGACACATAATGTAAATGAATACAAATAAAGATAGAAATACAAATAGAAGCCTTTACTGTAGCGGTGCCAGGAACTGCTGGTACACATTAAGAGTTTCTGTCAGCAAGATGATCCATACTGATACTGTGTGGGGAGTGTTAAAACCAAATTGATGCCAAGAATAATTGTATTACCATGTCGATGGATGTGCATAGAAGTCACCAGCAGAGGAAATTAACTTAAAAACACCTAAGAGCCACATGAATGGATAGTTCAATTTCTGCTGCCCTGCTTTTGATCAGCAGGTGGCAGTGTAAGACAGATCACTAAAAATAAAAAAAAATTACGCTCCAAGGTTGATGATAACATTTTGTCTCCCCAACTTGGATCCTTTATCAATATTCGTGACAGTTGCGGTGTCCACTGAAAAACTATCATGTAAAAATGGCAATGCCATTGTCCAAAGCTTTAGTGGCTTGTTTGATTCCTCCACTCTGTACTAATAATGTGGACACAATATCAAGGCCTGTTCTTTGTTTACGAGTTATGTCCCACCTGGGACAAAGACGACTAAGTAAGGAAGTGTGTAAATAGTTTCCCTCTTATTGACTTTCAAAATGGCCGACTATCTGTTAAATTTAACCCAATGAACAGAATCCGTCAGGAGCAGACAAGACACGTTATCACAAGACAATCATGGGGAAGCCCAGGTCTCTCTGACACAACCTATTAGGGATTGTGCCTCAGACAAGTCAGCTAAACATACTGGAAGGTCTGAAAAGGGTCCAGAAGGTCATGTGAATGGAGTTACTGGGCACAGAGGGACTATTTAGTCTCGTAGCCTCTATTGTTTCCTGTTGACAGATTCCGACCAATGGTAAAGCTTCAGAGTTAAAGAAATACATCTTATTCAGTGATATATATATATATATCCTAGACCCAGATAAAATGCATTCTATGGATAAGTGCATCATTTGTATGTTAAATGCTCCATACATAAACAGAGAATCATATTTTGTTAGACTGATGAAAATAACTTTTATTCATAGCACGTGTGCCTGCCGCAGAGAAAACACGTAATTCAATTACCCACCAGACAATCTAATTTGAGTTACAGTTCAGATAACTCTATTTCATGGACAGAGCAAGTTAAGATCAACCTCTGGGGTATTCTAAGAGAAGAATCCAGGAGCACTTCAGAAGTGCATCAGCTCTTATGACAGAGAAGCGGCCAGTCGTATTCACGCATTCCTTCCTCATGTCATGCCTTATAACAGAGACATTATTCACACTAATGTGCAAGAGCATAAGGGCAGCTTTGTGATTCATTGTGCCCTTCTGGATGACGTCAAAGTCAGCGCATCAGGCATACTCTAAATTCCCTAATATAACTGTCTATAGTTTATGTACTGTAGTAGTTTGTGTCAGAAAATCACATCTGGTCCAAACTGAATGATCTATTTAACAGCTGTTACGTATGGTATTTCACCATAATAGTGGATGCTGTAGTGTTGTCAGGGCTCCCTCCACTGGCCAGATAAATCCAGTGTTAGATAAGGAAGGTAATTTCTGGGAGTGGTGCTGTTGTCTTTCCCAGACAGCCTTCATTAGCTAATGGCCTTGTCCAGGACTAATCCATTCAGTCTCCCAGACATCCCTTTTCCAACCTAGACAGTACGTAGTGTAACCCTCTGTGCCCTCTCTCCCTCGTTTCTCTGTTTTCTCCTTATTCCATCTCTTTCACCTACCCAGAAACCCTGCTTTGTTTCTGTTTGTCTTTTACCCTAGGCAGTGACATTGGAGATACTGTACATGCTCATGCCTTTCCCTGTTTAACTGCCCAAGAGGCCTGTCATGACGCAGTGTGATTTACTACAGCCTCCTTGAAAATAACTACCAACTAAATGATAATATTCATTCAAATAAAAACAATTATCTGTTGAGACGTATAGGAAAGTCCCATAACAAGTGTAAATAAAATGGTTGTCAATGTAATAAGTACTCTAATGGGTTCAAACTGGACATTTGATAAAGTCTCCTCCTTCATATTACTATAGTGTTTATCAGTGAGCGGGTGGGGTTCCTCTCGCTCTCCCTCTCTCTCTTTCTCTCTCTCTTTCTCTCTCTCTTTCTCCCTGACAGCTGGGGTGTTGGACCAAGGCTCTATGGTGGATCAGAGGAAGGGTCCCCCCCCCCCCCCCTGTCGGGGTGTTACCCCCTGTGCCAGCTGAGACAGCTCCCCAGTCCTTACGCCCTCATCAAATATTCAAAAGCACCAAAACACAGGGACCACTTCATCCCCCTGGAGAGTACCCACATCATGCAAATCATTTGAAATATAATGACGACCCTACAGTATACTCAGAACTGCATATTTAAGACTGGATGAAGGGGGAAGCACACACCCCTTTTCTTAATTTGCTGTCATGTGAACTGTAGAGATTTGAGAGTGCCAGTTCTTGAGGCTCTGTCAGATAAATCTCCTTCAAACTTGCTTTTATAGATGCCGGGGCTGTGTAGTTTTGACAGATGAAGCTGTGAACTGATTAATTTGAGAGATTTGACCTATACTGATGAATTCCTCAAAGTTATCCTGTTTCATTAATTGCAGGACCATTATGCAAAAACTTGCACAGCCTGTGATTTCTATAGAGTCATATCCCAAAGCTCTCATATCCCAAAGTTCTGCATTAGCATCGAACAGCCCCCGTGATATGCAACTTTTCAGGGAAGTTAGAAACCAATATACACAGGCAGTTAGAAAAGCCAAGGCTAGCTTTTTCAAGCAGAAATTTGCTTCCTGCAACACAAACTCAAAAAAGTTCTGGGACACTGTAAAGTCCATGGAGAATAAGAGCACCTCCTCCCAGCTGCCCACTGCACTGAGGATAGGAAACTCTGTCACCTCCGATAAATCCACTATAATTGAGAATTTCAATAAGCATTTTTCTACGGCTGACCATGCTTTACACCTGGCTACCCCTACTCCGGTCAACAGCACTGCACCCCCCACAGCAACTCGCCCAAGCCTTCCCCATTTCTCCTTCTCCCAAATCCAGTCAGCTGATGTTCTGAAAGAGCTGCAAAATCTGGAACCCTACAAATCAGCCGGGCTAGACAATCTGGACCCTTTCTTTCTAAAATGATCTGCCGAAATTGTTGCAAACCCTATAACTAGCCTGTTCAACCTCTTTTTCGTGTCGTCTGAGATTCCCAAAGATTGGAAAGCAGTTGCGGTCATCCCCCTCTTCAAAGGGGGGGACACTCTTGACCCAAACTGCTACAGACCTATATCTATCCTACCCTGCCTTTCTAAAGTCTTCGAAAGCCAAGTCAACAAACAGATTACCGACCATTTTGAATCCCACCGCACCTTCTCCACTATGCAATCTGGTTTCAGAGCTGGTCATTGGTGCACCTCAGCCACGCTCAAGGTCCTAAATGATATCTTAACCGCCATCGATAAGAAACAATACTGTGCTGCCATATTCATTGACCTGGCCAAGGCTTTCGACTCTGTCAATCACCACATCCTCATCGGCAGACTCAATAGCCTTGGTTTCTCAAATGTTTCCTCGCCTGGTTCACCAACTACTTCTCTGATAGAGTTCAGTGTGTCAAATCGGAGGGCCTGTTGTCCGGGCCCCTGGCAGTCTCTATGGGGGTGCCACAGGGTTCAATTCTTGGGCCGACTCTTTTCTCTGTATACATCAATGATGTCGCTTTTGCTGCTGGTGAGTCTCTGATCCACCTCTACGCAGACGACACCATTTTGAATACTTCTGGCCCTTCTTTGGACACTGTGTTAACTACCCTCCAGACGAGCTTCAATGCCATACAACTCTCCTTCCGTGGCCTCCAACTACTCTTAAATACAAGTAAAACTAAATGCATGCTCTTCAACCGATCGCTGCCTGCACCTGCCCGCCTGTCCAGCATCACTACTCTGGACGGTTCTGACTTAGAATATGTGGATAACTACAAATACCTGGGTGTCTGGTTAGACTGTAAACTCTCCTTCCAGACTCACATCAAACATCTCCAATCCAAAGTTAAATCTAGAATTGGCTTCCTATTTCGCAACAAAGCATCTTTCACTCATGCTGCCAAACATACCCTCGTAAAACTGACCATCCTACCGATCCTCGACTTCGGCGATGTCATTTACAAAATAGCCTCCAATACCCTATTCAATAAATTGGATGCAGTCTATCACAGTGCCATCCGTTTTGTCACCAAAGCCCCATATATTACCCACCACTGTGACCTGTACGCTCTCGTTGGCTGGCCCTCGCTTCATACTCGTCGCCAAACCCACTGGCTCCAGATCATCTACAAGACCCTGCTAGGTAAAGTTCCCCCTTATCTCAGCTCGCTGGTCACCATAGCAGCACACACCTGTAGCACGCGCTCCTGCAGGTATATCTCTCTGGTCACCCCCAAATCCAATTCCTCCTTCGGCCGCCTCTCCTTCCAGTTCTCTGCTGCCAATGACTGGAACGAACTACAAAAATCTCTAAAACTGGAAACACTTATCTCCCTCACTAGCTTTAAGCACCAGCTGTCAGAGCAGCTCACAGATTACTGCACCTGTACATAGCCCATCTATAATTTAGCACAAACAACTACCTCTTCCCCTACTGTATTTATTTATTTATTTATTTTGCTCCTTTGCACACCATTATTTTTATTTCTACTTTGCACTTTCTTCCACTGCAAATCTACAATTCCAGTGTTTCACTAGCTATATTGTATTTACTTTGCCACCAGGGCCTTTTTTTTGCCTTTACCTCCCTTATCTCACCTAATTTGCTCACTTTGTATATAGACTTATTTTTCTACTATATTATTGACTGTATGTTTGTTTTACTCCATGTGTAACTCTGTGTTGTTGTATGTGTCAAACTGCTTGCTTTATCTTGGCCAGGTCGCAATTGTAAATGAGAACTTGTTCTCAACTTGCCTACCTGGTTAAATAAAGGTGAAATAAATAAATCAAATAAATATGGCTTATATCAAGATATTTGATCTTGTTTAAGGCAACTTTCTACAATGTGGCAAAACATCAATTCCTGCAGCAGTTCTCTTTATCTCTTTGCATGCCCACTGGTTGAATCAACGTTGTTTCAACGTAATTTGTCAACGTATTGTGATGTTGAATCTGTGTTTGAAACACATTTGGATTTGCAAAATGTCATCACTCAGTACTGTTTTCATATAATTTCCACCAGCGTTGCAAACATTGAATTTAGGGTAAAACTTCAATTGAAATACAATAACTTAACCTGACTAACAGGTTGTTACATCAATCTAATTTCAACGTAATCATCAAAACTATGTATATGTTGAAATTGCGTAGAAAATTCCACATAGAATGGTTAAAAATGTATGTGGAAATGGCAACACAATTTATGTCATGTGTGTAAATACATTGAACATGCTACATCAGATCTACACCACATATTCATCCTATTTTAGATGTTGACATTTTTGCATATTCTCACTGTTTAATCAATGTCTGTTTTTCATCCTATATTCAATATACTTGGGTGGTTGAAATTATGTTGAACTTCATATTTGATTAGACATATTTTATTTCACTTTGTTTAAATGTTGATTGTGAAATGGTATGTTTGAATCTACGTCACTGTCTCAATGTCATGCCATCAACCTAAATAAACAGATACCTATATTGAAATAAGTCACAGTCCAACGATTCCTGCCTGAACAGAGACTACTACTGGTATATGAGAGGTAATGTGGAATCTAGTGGAATCTAGTGGAATCTTGTCAAGCTAAGTCTTGCCCTGACTCTTTTTTTGTGTTGGAGTGAGGGTTTTGGACCGATGACGTTATCTGAGAGATCCGTTTGACACCCATGAATATCATAAATGCTTTAAATAAGGTTACATCAGTGAGGATAACAAGACGTTGGCTTGTTTTGTTTTATTGTGTGTCCGAGGAGCAGAAGGAGCGTGCTTTGCAACTGAAAAATATATCAGATTGGAATGTGTTGTGTAACAGGGTCCCTGCCTATCAACGGGGTTATCTCTGGAGTGGCGCTAGACACTCCAGAGTGAGTTCAAAGGATGTGAGTTCAAAGGATGTAGTGAGGATGTAGTGAGGATGTAGTGAGTTCAAAGGATGTAGCTGAAAAAGTAGATGCCGTGATTGGTGCACGCCGACTGACCCGTATGATAGAGTGAGCCCATTCCATCCATTCTTCCTTCACATATACAATATATTTGGGTTATGTGAGATACCCTGTAAGAACCTATGTGCCCAAACCCATGCAGTGCAATAAATGTAAACTGTTTGTATGTGGACAGGAAGAGTATCGTATGCCAGTTGAGGCGAAATTCTGTAATTGTGGTGGTGAGCATGTGTCCAAATTCATGAAGTGCCCTGTTAGGGTGAAGGAGACCGAGGTGACAAGAGTAAGGGCTGTCCAGCATGTCTCCTATCTGGAGGTGGTGAGAAGAGTGGAAGAAAGGACTAATACTGAAGAAGCCATGGTAGTTGGATTATAAAAGACTGTAAATGTTACTCGCCAACAGGATCCTGACATGTTGCATGTTAAAATGGTGGACTTTGCATTGTTTATTGCATTGGTTACAATCTGCACAGCTCAAACAAAGAAGAACATCTGAGAAAATAGGCATTGTTGTCTATTTCATTCAATTTCAGTTGTCTTTTTCATTCAACTTTCCTACCCCGGAGGTTTTATCTGGACATGGTTCGTCAGGACTTCAAACAGCCGAAGCTAAGTAACATTAACATGATGCCTTCTAATTGCAGTCGTTGTACTCATAATATACAGGAGAACGATCGCCTTACGGCAAGGATAGCTGTGCTGCAAGCCCAGCTTCAGACGCAATCGTTAGGCAAGGGTCATTTCAGTGTAGGAAAGGATGAAACAGCGTCTGTGCCACCAGTAAGTACAGATAGTAACGTTAGTATAAACCCCCTCGCACGGTCCCCGCAGCCGGACATCTTTCTCATGGCTTCTGGAGGGAAACGCTGTAGGAATGCTCAACCGGTGTCGCTTATTCAGCCGACAGAAACTTTCAACCGGTTCTCCCCGTTAAGCGAGTCGGAGTCGGAGGCCGAGCCTTCTCTGGTCTCTGCTCCTCCCGTTGTGGGGTCTGAGACGCCGACGGCTCCCACCATTAGCTCTGACAAATTGAAAACCCTAGTCATTGGCGACTCCATTACCCGCAGTATTAGACTTAAAACTAATCATCCAGCGATCATACACTGTTTACCAGGGGGCAGGGCTACCGACGTTAAGGCTAATCTAAAGACGGTGCTGGCTAAAGCTAAAACTGGCGAGTGTAGAGAGTATAGAGATATTGTTATCCACGTCGGCACCAACGATGTTAGGATGAAACAGTCAGAGGTCACCAAGCGCAATATAGCTTCAGCGTGTAAATCAGCTAGAAAGATGTGTCGGCATCGATTAATTGTCTCTGGCCCCCTCCCAGTTAGGGGGAGTGATGAGCTCTACAGCAGAGTCTCACAACTCAATCGCTGGATGAAAACTGTTTTCTGCCCCTCCCAAAAGATAGAATTTGTAGATAACTGGCCCTCTTTCTGGGATTCACCCACAAACAGGACCAAGCCTGGCCTGCTGAGGAGTGACGGACTCCATCCTAGCTGGAGGGGTGCTCTCATCTTATCTACGAACATAGACAGGGCTCTAACTCCTCTAGCTCCACAATGAAATAGGGTGCAGGCCAGGCAACAGGCTGTTAGCCAGCCTGCCAGCTTAGTGGAGTCTGCCACTAGCACAGTTAGCGTAGTCAGCTCAGCTTTCCCCATTGAGACCGTGTCTGTGCCTCGATCTTGGTTGGGCAAAATTAAAAATGGCGGTGTTCGCTTCAGTAATCTTACTAGTATAAAGACCTCCTCCATTCCTGCCATTATTGAAAGAGATTGTGATACTTCACATCTCAAAATTGGGTTACTTAATGTTAGATCCCTCACTTCCAAGGCAGTTATAGTCAATGAACTAATCACTGATCATAATCTTGATGTGATTGGCCTGACTGAAACATGGCTTAAGCCTGATGAATTTACTGTGTTAAATGAGGCCTCACCCCCTGGTTACACTAGTGACCAAACCCCCCGTGCATCCGGCAAAGGCGGAGGTGTTGCTAACATTTATGATAGCAAATTTCAATTTACAAAAAAAAAAAACAATGACGTTTTCGTCTTTTGAGCTTCTAGTCATGAAATCTATGCAGCCTACTCAATCACTTTTTATAGCTACTGTTTACAGGCCTCCTGGGCCATATGCAGTGTTCCTTACTGAGTTCCCTGAATTCCTATCGGATCTTGTAGTCATAGCAGATAATATTCTAATTTTTGGTGACTTTAACATTCACATGGAAAAGTCCACAGACCCACTCCAAAAGGCTTTCGGAGCCATCATCGACTCAGTGGGTTTTGTCCAACATGTCTCTGGACCTACTCACTGCCACAGTCATACTCTGGACCTAGTTTTGTCCCATGGAATAAATGTTGTGGATCTTAATGTTTTTCCTCATAATCCTGGATTATCGGACCACCATTTTATTGCGTTTACAATTGCAACAAATAATCTGCTCAGACCCCAACCAAGGAAGATTAAAAGTTGTGCTATAAATTCTCAGACAACCCAAAGATTCCTTGATGCCCTTCCAGACTCCCTCTGCCTACCCAAGGACGTCAGAGGACAAGAATCAGTTAACCACCTAACCGAGGAACTCAATTCAACCTTGCGCAATACCCTAGATGCAGTTGCACCCCTAAAAATTAAAAACATCTGTCATAAGAAACTAGCTCCCTGGTATACAGAAAATACACGAGCTCTGAAGCAAGCTTCCAGAAAATTGGAACGGAAATGGCGCCACACTAAACTGGAAGTCTTCCGACTAGCTTGGAAAGACAGTACCGTGCAGTATCGAAGAGCCCTCACTGCTGCACGATCATCCTATTTTTCCAACTTAATTGAGGAAAATAAGAACAATCCGAAATTTCTTTTTGACACTGTCGCAAAGCTAACTAAAAAGCAGCATTCGCAAATGGAGGATGGCTTTCACTTCAGCAGTAATACATTTATGAACTTTTTTGAGGAAAAGATCATGATCATTAGAAAGCAAATTACGGACTCCTCTTTAAATCTGGGTATTCCTCCAGGGCTTCATTGTCCAGAGTCTGCACAACTCTGCCAGGACCTTGGCTCAAGGGAGATACTAAAGTGTTTTAGTACTATATCTCTTGACACAATGATGAAAATAATCATGGCCTCCAAACCCTCAAGCTGCATACTGGACCCTATTCCAACTAAACTACTGAAAGAGCTGCTTCCTGTGCTTGGCCCTCCTATGTTGAACATAATAAACGGCTCTCTATCCACCGGATGTGTACCAAGCTCACTAAAAGTGGCAGTAATAAAGCCTCTCTTGAAAAAGCCGAATCTTGACCCAGAAATTATAAAAAACTATCGGCCTATATCGAATCTTCCATTCCTCTCAAAAATTTTTGAAAAAGTTGTTGCGCAGCAACTCACTGCCTTCCTGAAGACAAACAATGTATACGAAACGCTTCAGTCTGGTTTTAGACCCCATCATAGCACTGAGACTGCACTTGTGAAGGTGGTAAATGACCTTTTAATGACGTCAGACCGAGGCTCTGCATCTGTCCTCATGCTCCTAGATCTTAGTGCCGCTTTTGATACCATCGATCACCACATTCTTTTGGAGAGATTGGAAACCCAAATTGGTCTACATGGACAAGTTCTGGCCTGGTTTAGATCTTATCTGTCGGAAAGATATCAGTTTGTCTCTGTGAATGGTTCGTCCTCTGACAAATCAATTGTAAATTTCGGTGTTCCTCAAGGTTCCGTTCTAGGACCACTATTGTTTTCACTATATATTTTACCTCTTGGGGATGTCATTCGAAAACATAATGTTAAATTTCACTGCTATGCGGACGACACACAGCTGTACATTTCAATGAAACATGGTGAAGCCCCAAAATTGCTCTCGCTAGAAGCCTGTGTTTCAGACATAAGGAAGTGGATGGCTGCAAATTTTCTACTTTTAAACTCGGACAAAACAGAGATGCTTGTCCTAGGTCCCAAGAAACAAAGAGATCTTCTGTTGAATCTGACAATTAATCTGGATGGTTGTACAGTCGTCTCAAATAAAACTGTGAAGGACCTCGGCGTTACTCTGGACCCTGATCTCTCTTTTGAAGAACATATCAAGACTGCTTCAAGGACAGCTTTTTTCCATCTACGTAACATTGCAAAAATCAGAAACTTTCTGTCCAAAAATGACGCAGAAAAATTAATCCATGCTTTTGTTACTTCTAGGCTCGACTACTGCAATGCTCTACTTTCCGGCTACCCGGATAAAGCACTAAACAAACTTCAGTTAGTGCTAAATACGGCTGCTAGAATCCTGACTAGAACCAAAAAATTTGATCATATTACTCCAGTGCTAGCTTCCCTACACTGGCTTCCTGTTAAGGCAAGGGCTGATTTCAAGGTTTTACTGCTAACCTACAAAGCATTACATGGGCTTGCTCCTACCTATCTTTCCGATTTGGTCCTGCCGTACATACCTACACGTACGCTACGGTCACAAGACGCAGGCCTCCTAATTGTCCCTAGAATTTCTAAGCAAACGGCTGGAGGTAGGGCTTTCTCCTATAGAGCTCCATTTTTATGGAATGGTCTGCCTACCCATGTGAGAGACGCAGACTCAGTCTCAACCTTTAAGTCTTTACTGAAGACTTATCTCTTCAGTAGGTCCTATGATTAAGTATAGTCTGGCCCAGGAGTGTGAAGGTGAACGGAAAGACTGGAGCAACGAACCGCCCTTGCTGTCTCTGCCTTGTCGGTTCCCCTCTTCCCACTGGGATTCTCTGCCTCTAACCCTTTTACAGGGGCTGAGTCACTGACTTACTGGTGTTCTTCCATGCCGTCCATGGGAGGGGTGCGTCACTTGAGTAGGTTGAGCCACTGACGTGGTCTTCCTGTCTGGGTTGGCGCCCCCCCCTTGGGTTGTGCCGTGGCGGACATCTTTGTGGGCTATACTCGGCCTTGTCTTCGGACGGTAAGTTGGTGGTTGTAGATATCCCTCTAGTGGTGTGGGGGCTGTGCTTTGGCAAAGTGGGTGGGGTTATATCCTGCCTGTTTGGCCCTGTCCGGGGGTATCATCGGATGGGGCCACAGTGTCTTCTGATCCCTCCTGTCTCAGCCTCCAGTATTTATGCTGCAGTAGTTTATGTGTCGGGGGGCTAGGGTCAGTCTGTTACATCTGGAGTATTCTCTTGTCTTATCCGGTGTCCTGTGTGAATGTAAATATGCTCTCTCTAATTCTCTCTTTCTTTTTTTCTTTCTCTCGGAGGACCTGAGCCCTAGGACTACCTGGCATGATGACTCCTTGCTGTCCCCAGTCCACCTGGCCATGCTGCTGCTCCAGTTTCAACTGTTCTGCCTGCGGCTACGGAACCCTGACCTGTTCACCGGACGTGCTTGTTGCACCCTCGACAATTACTATGATTATTATTATTTGACCATGCTGGTCATTTACGAACATTTTAACATCTTGACCATGTTCTGTTATAATATCCACCCGGCACAGCCAGAAGAGGACTGGCCACCCCTCATAGCCTGGTTCCTCTCTAGGTTTCTTCCTAGGTTTTTGGCCTTTCTCAGGAGTTTTTCCTAGGGAGTTTTTCCCAGCCACCGTGCTTCTTTCACATGCATTGCTTGCTGTTTGGGGTTTTAGGCTGGGTTTCTGTACAGCACTTTGAGATTTCAGCTGATGTACGAAGGGCTATATAAATAAATTTGATTTGATTTGATTTGATTTGTTGTGAGGGATTTTACAGTGGAGGCATTACACGGAATCCTGTCAACAAATGTTGGGTCCTCATAGGCCCCTGAGCCTGTGTAGGGATGTGATTTGGACTAAGACTGAAGGAGTGGGATGAGGTTTTGCATTTATTTAATTTTTATATCGCAATATTTGTTTTGTTTACTACAGTAGGTGGCGGTTCGCAAACAAACGTTAAAGGTGCATGCCACCACCTACTGTACTTGATGTAGACGGTAACTTGAGTGACACCTCCAGTGTTACAACACGTGATCGTACTGAAAGGTTGTTTGATAGTGATGAGATTGAGAGGTCGTCTGATGTGTGTGAAGCAGGATCTTCTCAAACTGCAACAAAGGGTGGTATATTTGTGAAGCTGGCATCTTGGGCTAATGTAAACAACCTCATCAGGGGATCATGACATAGTTTATTGGTAATTCTCAGAGAAGAGGGGCTGAATGTTCCAAAAAATGCACACACACTTATGCATACACCCAGAGAGTACAACACTGTTGAGCAGGGTATGGTGAACACTCTGGTTGTGCATCCAGATTTAATTGAGGAAGGCAATTAACTGGCGTAGATGTCGATTAAGGCAGTCCCCTGCACCTCTCTGATTCAGAGGGGCTGGGTTAAATGCGGAAGACACCTTTCCCAGATTATAGTTGAAAATGCAATAATTAAAAACTGCTGATTGTTACAAATGACTTACATTGTTCAAACCCTCACCCCACCAGTCAGAATCAAAACTGCAATGTGAAGACGTTGAAAATCACAGAAGCCAGTGATGTCGAAATCTCCAAGAGAAACTGAAAGAGAACTACATTCAAATAATTTAAAACTGGTATGTTAAAACATACAGCACATTGACAGTTTGTACATTGTTTACTTGGAATGGTTTTTATTCTGTAAATTGTGTGTTTAGAATTGCATGAGGAATGTAACTCCCACCACCAGCCACTACTGCCTCCAAGTTATGTAAATATGGTAGCCCGCAATGCTGATTACTAATCGACCCCTTGTCCCTAGCCACTGAACAACCACCTTGCCTTTTGATTGACAGGGAGACAATTTTAACGTATTACTTTAAGTGATCTTTTCAAATATCCAAGCGTGTTGCTAGTGAGAAGGTAGCCTTCATTTTCAGGAAAAGGTCTACCCAAGCCCCCACCAAAATATGCCCTGACGCACCAGAAAACCTGTGCCTCTGCTACCAAGAAGCAAAAGGCTAAACGCAGCACAAGCTGCATTTGAGAAAGGTATTCTAATTGTAAAAACAACTGGCATGATGTTGTCCAATCTTTAATTGCAGAGAATCATCTTGGTCTCTCACGTGGCTTAACAACGAAGCGTGAAGGCTCAAGGTCTCATTCTGCCTTCTTAATTGAGGAATCCCCCTCACCAAATCGAACCTTTTTCATGTGACAGACACAAGTATGAAGCTCTCCATTTAGAATGTTATATTTGGAAGTGGATCAATCTAAAATAACCTTGTTTCAGGAAATGTACATTTAGAGGAAAGTCGCCCTACTCTGGTTGAGGAATTTGACTTCAACCTGAACGAGACAGAGGAAGATTTACTGAAGGTAAAAGAGCAGCTAACGGAGAATGATTTTCGAAAAATACATGGTGAGAAATGAAATGTTTCATTGGTATGAGTTGAATTACATTATATTGCCATGTAGTACTGGATGAAAAAAAATCCTGTACATGTGTAATGCATTAGTGTCCTTTTATAAAATAACCGCTCAAATCTCATGTGAAGAGAGCAATGCACCGGTAAACTATTACCATATTTACCATATTTGTTTCACTTTCAAATGAGGTCATGGTGTATCGCTTGTAAAGTACATATGTTGTGTTCTATACAGAATCCCGACGAACGGCCTCATGTCAACGATGAATATGAAAGGAAACAATGGGAAGAGGGCCTTTGAGGACCTTTGCAGCGTCATTATTAGGTACAGTGGAGTCCAAATCATGACATTTGAATAACTTCTCTACCTAATATGTTTTCCAGCTTTACAGCAGGCGTGAGTCTTGGCGAATCAAAGACTTCAGGCGATGTCAACCTGCCTGAAATATGCACCTGACCGCAAGGGGGGCAGTGGGAAGGCCAATGAGTAATGGGAAGAAAGATCTCTTAAGAAGTTAAAAGCAGCGAAGCTTCTTCCAACTGTGTCTTTTCTTGGGGTTTATTGTATTTTTACATTTGTGTTTCCAGAAGCTTTTTTGGGACTTGT
The DNA here is from genome assembly GCF_901001165.1 of Salmo trutta. Taxonomy (NCBI): domain Eukaryota; kingdom Metazoa; phylum Chordata; class Actinopteri; order Salmoniformes; family Salmonidae; genus Salmo; species Salmo trutta. The sequence goes on along the minus strand of NC_042961.1, from coordinate 19,900,274 downwards.
ACATCTATTGAGGTGCAATACATTTTCATTTAAACTTTTCCTGACTTTGACAAAGAAAAATTGCATAACAGTTTTTACATGGACAAAGGTTTACACAATGCTGTTCCAAATTATTGCTCTTATGGTGATAGACAGAATTTGTATGGAAGCAACAACTACTACTGAGGCTTAATAGATGTTGGAGGATACATTTGTAGAAGCTATTTGACTACGAACTTTCTGTGCCCAATCATTGCCCCTTGCTGATGACTGTCAAATCCCTGACACTGCACTGACCCCTTCCTTTAGGCCTCCGTGAACTCTGCTCCTCATCCTAAAGCTTCTTAAATCCTACCCAAGGTGAATCCATTCATTCAAACCCTCTCTCCATGTTAATTCAATTTCATGCTGGTTCACGCTTCTTCACTCTCCCCACCTCTCCACTTACATCCTATATTCCATAACTCCTCACAATTTCGTTTCTCTGAAGAGTGTAAAACTCGCCCACTCTGACACAAGCAACTGTAAAAGAGGTCGGGGCAATTTCTTGAGGCATAAATTCTCATTAAAAGTACGACACTGTAACGCTTGAAATGAATAGGCGTTTTTTTTCGCCTCCATGTTCAGAAAATCTCTCATTATAAGTATGTGAGCATCCCGAAGGAGAAGGAACAACAGAGGAAGCTAGAGGGACTCATGGTTCAATATGAAGCATGTACCATATATTAATCAGACAGTTAGCTGAGCCTGACTTGCATTAAATCGTCTGTATCAATGAAACTGGAACATTGTCAATTAGATCACAAACACCCTCCGCTCATTAAAAGCTACTGCTGCCCACACATGCTTTTCTTTTCTCTTATAGAAAGGCCTCCTTATGTCTCTTCAACATTTGAGGTCTAGTCTTATAGCTTATTCATATATTGTGTGAAATTGCATGCAATTTAGTAGGTTGTGCATCACAATGTACAGTATGTTAACATCAATCCACAAGTGCTTGTTATTACAGTAATAACATTTACATTTACATTTACGTCATTTAGCAGACGCTCTTATCCAGAGCGACTTACAAATTGGTGCATTCACCTTATGATATCCAGTGGAACAACCACTTTACAATAGTGCATCTAAATCTTTGGGGGGGGGGGGTTAGAAGGATTACTTTATCCTATCCCAGGTATTCCTTAAAGAGGTGGGGTTTCAGGTGTCTCCGGAAGGTGGTGATTGACTCCGCTGTCCTGGCGTCGTGAGGGAGCTTGTTCCACCATTGGGGTGCCAGAGCAGCGAACAGTTTTGACTGGGCTGAGCGGGAACTGTGCTTCCTCAGAGGTAGGGAGCAGGCCAGAGGTGGATGAACGCAGTGCCCTTGTTTGGGTGTAGGGCCTGATCAGAGCCTGAAGGTACAGAGGTGCCGTTCCCCTCACAGCTCCGTAGGCAAGCACCATGGACTTGTAGCGGATGCGAGCTTCAACTGGAAGCCAGTGGAGAGAGCGGAGGAGCGGGGTGACGTGAGAGAACTTGGGAAGGTTGAACACCAGACGGGCTGCGGCGTTCTGGATGAGTTGTAGGGGTGTAATGGCACAGGCAGGGAGCCCAGCCAACAGCGAGTTGCAGTAATCCAGACGGGAGATGACAAGTGCCTGGACTAGGACCTGCGCCGCTTCCTGTGTGAGGCAGGGTCGTACTCTGCGAATGTTGTAGAGCATGAACCTACAGGATCGGGTCACCGCCTTGATGTTAGTGGAGAACGACAGGGTGTTGTCCAGGGTCACGCCAAGGTTCTTAGCACTCTGGGAGGAGGACACAAGGGAGTTGTCAACCGTGATGGTGAGATCATGGAACGGGCAGTCCTTCCCCGGGAGGAAGAGCAGCTCCGTCTTGCCGAGGTTCAGCTTGAGGTGGTGAGCCGTCATCCACACTGATATGTCTGCCAGACATGCAGAGATGCGATTCGCCACCTGGTTATCAGAAGGGGGAAAGGAGAAGATTAATTGTGTGTCGTCTGCGTAGCAATGATAGGAGAGACCATGTGAGGATATGACCGAGCCAAGTGACTTGGTGTATAGTGAGAATAGGAGAGGGCCTAGAACAGAGCCCTGGGGGACACCAGTGGTGAGAGCACGTGGTGCGGAGACAGATTCTCGCCACGCCACCTGGTAGGAGCGACCTGTCAGGTAGGACGCAATCCAAGCGTGGGCCGCGCCGGAGATACCCAGCTCGGAGAGGGTGGAGAGGAGGATCTGATGGTTCACAGTATCAAAGGCAGCAGATAGGTCTAGAAGGATGAGAGCAGAGGAGAGAGAGTTAGCTTTAGCAGTGCGGAGAGCCTCCGTGACACAGAGAAGAGCAGTCTCAGTTGAATGCCCAGTCTTGAAACCTGACTGATTAGGATCAAGAAGGTCATTCTGAGAGAGATAGCAGGAGAGCTGGCCAAGGACGGCACGTTCAAGAGTTTTGGAGAGAAAAGAAAGAAGGGATACTGGTCTGTAGTTGTTGATATCGGAGGGATCGAGTGTAGGTTTTTTCAGAAGGGGTGCAACTCTCGCTCTCTTGAAGACGGAAGGGACGTAGCCAGCGGTCAAGGATGAGTTGATGAGCGAGGTGAGGTAGGGGAGAAGGTCTCCGGAAATGGTCTGGAGAAGAGAGGAGGGGATAGGGTCAAGTGGGCAGGTTGTTGGGCGGCCGGCCGTCACGAGACGCGAGATTTCATCTGGAGAGAGAGGGGAGAAAGAGGTCAAAGCACAGGGTAGGGCAGTGTGAGCAGGACCAGCGGTGTCGTTTGGCTTAGCAAACGAGGATCGGATGTCATCAGCCTTCTTTTCAAAATGGTTGCCGAAGTCATCCGCAGAGAGAGAGGAGGGGGGGAGGGGGAGGAGGATTCAGGAGGGAGGAGAAGGTAGCAAAGAGCTTCCTAGGGTTAGAGGCAGATGCTTGGAATTTAGAGTGGTAGAAAGTGGCTTTAGCAGCAGAGACAGAAGAGGAAAATGTAGAGAGGAGGGCGTGAAAGGATGCCAGGTCCGCAGGGAGGCGAGTTTTCCTCCATTTCCGCTCGGCTGCCCGGAGCCCTGTTCTGTGAGCTCGCAGTGAGTCGTCGAGCCACGGCGCAGGAGTGGAGGACCGAGCCGGCCTGGAGGATAGGGGACAGAGAAAATCGAAGGATGCAGAAAGGGAGGAGAGGAGGGTTGAGGAGGCAGAATCAGGAGATAGGTTGGAGAAGGTTTGAGCAGAGGGAAGAGATGATAGGATGGAAGATCACACTTCTTCTTGCACTTGTTTTTTCTTGTATGTGTGGGAATGTTATTCGTTCAAGGTCCAAGGTCTGATGAGGACAATAATGGCAAATAGAATGATTAACTGTGGCTATATTTAACCATCAACACCATTTGTCCATTCCTAGTCTTCATCTTCTGGGGAAAATAAAGATGTGGGATCAACTTGTATAAAGAGGTGAGAGTGTTGTCACTATTATTAGAAATCTTTTTTCGCTGTTATAGGTCAGTATCTCTCTTCTTTCTTTCTTTCTTTCTTTCTTTCTTTCTTTCTTTCTTTCTTTCTTTCTTTCTTTCTTTCTTTCTTCCTTTCTTTCTTTCTTTCTTTTTATTCTCCATTCACTCTGAAGGACAGTATGGCAACAAACATTGTGGCATATTTCATGTCCAAATCATTCCAAAGTGTCGGAAATTGATTGTGTAGCTCAAAGTTACAGTACATGGCCATAGCTAGAGCTGACAAGAGCTCTTGAATACGCTTTGGCGCGAGAAGATCACAGGCCAAACAGGTGAAACTGTGGATTATGATGATTTTCAGTGACACTGGACACCTGAGCCCTGTTGTAACCCCTCGATAATTGTAGCCTTGTTTAATCAACTGCTTTTTACATATGCAAACAATACCTTCTGCTGTCTCTTCTGGCCATGGTTCTTGTGATGGATCATTCAGCCCAAACCCCACTGTCTTATGTCAGGGTGACAGTCGTCTGCTCCGTCGACTGAGCGATTGCGCACTAATGATTCCACCTGTCAGAAGACAATGCCCAAATCTAAGTTTCTTATAACAATCTGAAACTGTGGGGATGCTACTATTGCTAACAACCGTGATTAGAGTGGTGAGGGTTGCCGTGGGTCTTGTTGATGTTTGCCATTTTTAACAGACTGAAAAAATGTCCTCATCGGCTGCTGTATAAACGAGGTGTAAATGTCCATGTCAAACTTGTACTTGCTTGTATATTCAGTAGTCATCACTCACCTAAAGGCACTGCCTGATTTCCAGAACACAATGGAAGTGTGGTTATTTGCACTTGCAAATCACCTGAATTCACTGATTATTCAATTCTGCATGCGGGCTAAATGTTTAAGATGAAAAGGTAGGTTGTGTGATTATGAATAAACAACATCACAAGGGACCAAAATTAATTGGTTTTAAGTTACTGCTAACAAATTCACGAAGTCCTGTTGCTTAAGGATGCTTGAGGCCAACTGCCTTTTCACCTTTTAACTCCTCCCCTAAACTCTCCTTAATCTGTGTCGCTCAAAAGGCGACAGACACTGTCCAAATAAAAGACTGCCAGTCCTACCGCCCAGTTGTAACTGCAATATGGACTCCATGGACCTGAATACAACCAACTGCTCTCACATGGTCCTCTCTCCTCTCAACCAGAACCATCAGTTTCAACAAGGCAAACCCATGTCTCCTCGTGTCTCTTTTGGCAAATCGTACAGAACGAGACATCCCTGGTCCTTTTGGTGTTGTTGTTCATGACTCTTTTCCTCTTCCCTGTGATGGTGAACAGCTACCTGCTGATCACGCTGAAGAGCTCAGATAGCTTCTCCTGGCGGCCTCGCTATACTCTGCTGAAGAATCTGATCGTCAGTGACCTCCTGCTGTCTCTCGCTCTGTCGTCCACTGTGCTCCGCTGCCTGTTGACCAGGCACACACTGGTGTTTGGAGGCTGGTGCCTTTTGCAGGTCACTGTCTGTAGCACAGGCATCCTATGCTCTCTGCTCACTCTGACCCTCATGGCCGTGGAGCGTTTCATCTTTATATGCCACGGCCTCCGTTACATGGTCATCTTGACTTCCAGGCGACTACGTCTGGCCATAGCGCTGACCTGGGTACTTTCAGTGACCGTAGCTGCTGTCCGAGTTTGTCTTCTACTCTCTGGACAGACCTCTTTTGGCAGAGCCATTCCAGGGCTACTATGCAATCCCATAATTATGGATAAACTACCTGGCCTTCACTGGGCAATGAAGATGTTCCACACAGTCACCATCATTGTTGTACTTCTCGTCTGCATCTTGACCTTCTCCATCTGCTACAGACGCATGTACCAAGCGGCCCGCAGAGCCGTGGAACCCTTCCACTCTGACAATAGTCTCGCCCGTCACACCATCACCTTCTATTCCTTCATGTTCTTCCTGCAGCTGCTGCCCATCATGGGGAATATAGCCAGATTGGTGCTAAGGAAAACCAATGTCCATGACACCTCCTGATCATTTGTCACTGGCGGAGCGCTCAATGTTTTTAACTGCGTTAGTGGCGTTCATGGTACCGCCATGCATCAACCCACTTGCCTACGGTATTCGGAACATGGAGGTACGGCACACACTGGCACAGCTGTTCAGACTGCAGCAGAGGAGGCGGGGAGAAGTGGCCTAACCCTCCCAGTTTACTTTATTGAATCTCCTTGAGGAAATGTGCAGAGGGAGAGGTGGGACAGCCAGTGTGTCTTGAGGGTAAAAGTTGTACTTTTCAGAACCTCCCCCATGATATCTACCTTTACCATGTACAGTCAGGTCTGTAATTATTGGCACCCTTGATAAAAATGGGTAAAAAAGACTGCATAAAATAAAGAATACAAATACTGAGCTAAAATGTATGCTCAAAACAAATGGGGAAACTATATTATTTTATACTAATACAATTGCTCAGAGAAAGAGATTTTGTTTAACAAATAATAAAAACATATTTTTTTTACTTGCTTTGCTTTTAGGCCCATGGGGAAGGGTGGTATGAAGAGGGGTTTTCTGGTTGCTAGGGGGGTGGGATGGGGTGGGAAACATGGTTTCCGGGTGGGTGGTTGGAGGGAGACGTACTGTAGGATGGGTGGGGTTGGAGTAATGAGGTGGGAGGTTTAGGGTAGAGGCTCACTTTGTTTTTCTCTTACATAGCTACTCAATTTATTCTTCCTTTTTGGCTCTGTGATGCACAGTGACTATTCCATTGTATGCATTTTTACATTGTGCATGTAGCCCACAAGAAATGCAAAAAATATAAAGATTTGGTCACACAAAAAGAAGATAGGGGTCAAACTTATTGGCACCCCTGTTTTCAGTACTCTACCATCCTCCGAGTATAACGACACTGAGCTTTTTTCTGAAATGTTTTGTGAGATTGGAGAACACATTGGGAGGGATCTAAGACCATTCCTCCACACAGAGTCTTTCCAGATCCTTAATATCCTTCATCTGATCTTATGGACTGCCCTCTTCAATTCAAACCACAGATTTTCAATGGGGTTCAATTCCGGGGAGACTGAGATGATTTGCATGGCCAAATAGCTCTATTTTCATGTCATCTGAACATAGCATCGCATCCGATCCAAGTACCAATGCCATTTATCAAACTCCAAGCGGTGCTATGGTCAGATGACATGAAAATAGATCTCTTTGGCCATGCACACCAGTGGTGAGTTTGGCGTTGAAAAAGACAAGCATATGCAGAAAAGTACCTCATACCTATGGTTAAAATATGGTGGTAGATCTTTGATGTTATGTGGCTATTTTGCTTCCATCATAAACTTAGTCAAGTATGAGGACATTTTAGACAAAAACATGGGCTAGGTTTCCCATAGCACTAACAGCATCTTAATTCCATTGAAAATAAATGTAACAGTGTAGGTTCCGTCCCTCTCTTCGCCCCAACCCAGGCTCGAACCAGGGACCCTTGCACACATCAACAACTGACACCCACGAAGCATCGTTACCCATCGCGCCACAAAAGCTGCGGCCCTTGCAAGGGGAAACCCTACTTCAAGTCTCAGAACGAGTGACGTCACTGATTGAAACGCTATTAGCGCGCACCACCGCTAACTAACTAGCCATTTCACATCGGTTACATAAAGATGATCTTAGTGTTACGATGTTTTAGGGAAACCCAGCCCAGATTGCCTGTGCCTGGAGGCTGACACTTGGCCATAAGTAGATCTTCCATCAAGACAATAACCCCAAGCACTAATCAAAATCCACAGTAAAATGTTTAATTGACCACAAAATCAATATTTTGCAATGGCCATCTCAGTCTCCGGACTTGAACACCATTAAAAACCTGTGGTTTGAATTGATGAGTTCAGTATATAAGAGCAGACGAAGGATATCAAGGATCTGGAAAGATTCTGTATGAAGGAATGGTGTAAGATCCTTCCCAACATGTTCTCCAATCTAATAAAACATTTTAGAAAAAGGCTCAGTGTCGTTATCCTCGCAATGGGAAGGTGCTAGAGTATTGAAAAGAGGGGTGCCAATAATTTTGACCCCTATCTTTGAAAAAAAGAAATATTACTTGTTAAACAAAATCTCTTTCTCTGAACAATTATATTAGTGTACAATTATATATATATTTTTGTATACAGTATAGTATAGTATTTGTATTATTTATTTTATAAAGTATTTTTTGAACATCTTTATCAAGGGTGCCAATAATTATGGACCTGACAGTACCTCTGATGTGCATCTCTTCAGTCAGACTGGGCCTTACAGTAAGCTTTTACTTGGACCCTCCATCATAAACCCTACTCATACGACAGCTAATGACAGCTAATGACAAGAAACTTGAAGATTCAAGTGTTACAGATTGTACTTGTATTTGAATGTACTTGTATGTAATGTTTTATTTAATATACCTTATGATTGTGTATATAATGTATGTTGTACCATGTATTTGTGTATAAAAAACAACTACATTTTATGTACTGTGGTCATGAGGATGTTGCCGTAGACTTGGTAGCTACAGTATTTATCGTCTAGCTAGCACTACAAGCAAATATAGTTTTCTTCCTATTAGAAAACACTAGCAAACATGATGGATGCACAAACGTACATTCTTTATAACTAGGATGGCAAAACTTTCGGTAATTTATCAAAGAAAAAAATCTTAATCTTTATATCTGTGTCCATATTGCCCATGAGTTTATAGTGGATACACCAGTGATGATGGCCAAGCGGTCGATCGAGGTCGACTGGTTGATCATCAAGGCATTCCTAGTCGATCACCAAACATTTCTGTAAAGAACCCAACGATAAAGCCTTGCTTTCCTCATTTTTTTTATAAGTCTCGCGCTGTTGAAGGTAGGTGCACTTGATTCAGCAGCCCTAGGCAAAGTGTTCGCATTTTTAACCATTTCATGTGTCTGAAGGTAGAACTCCACCTACCTGGCAGACCCAGAGAGCAAATCAAGTGCACCTATAGGGCTACCGCTGGCCAATCACCTTGTCTGCACAGTTTCCTTGAGCCATAGACTGTAAAAAGAAGCCATGAACGCACAGCGAAGTTGTTACTGTGAAATGTTAAAACTTTTAAAACCATTCATAGAGAGACTAAACCAATACAGCAAAGAGCTACTGTATTTATAAATAAATCAAATCAAATCTTATTTGTCACATACACACGGTTAGCAGATGTTAATGCGAGTGTAGCGAAATGCTTGTGCTTCTAGTTCTGACAATGCAGTAGTAGCCAACGAGTAATCTAACCTAACAATTTCACAACAATTACATTATAAAGGAATGAATAAGAATATGTACATAAAAAAATATATGAATGAGTGATGGTATAGAACAGCATAGGCAATATGCAGTGGATGGTATAGAGTACAGTATATACATATGAGATGAGTAATGTAGGATATGTAAACATATAATAGTGGCATTGTTTAAAGTGGCTAGTGATACATTACATCAAGATGGCAAGATGCAGTAGATGGTATAGAGTACAGTATATACATATGAGATGAGTAATGTAGGGTATGTAAACATTATATGAAGTGGCATTGTTTAAAGTGGCTAGTGATACATTTATTACATACATTTTTCCATTATTAAAGTGGCTGGAGTTGAGTCAGTATGTTGGCAGCAGCCACTCAATGTTAGTGATGGCTGTTTAACAGTCTGATGGCCTTGAGATAGAAGCTGTTTTTCAGTCTCTCGGTCCCTGTACTGACCACGACTTATGGATGGTAGCGGGGTGAACAGGCAGTGGCTCGGGTGGTTGTTGTCCTTGATGATCTTTTTGGCCTTCCTGTGACATCGGGTGGTGTAGGTGTCCTGGAGGGCAGGTAGTTTGCCCCGGTGATGCGTTGTGCAGACCTCACTACCCTCTGGAGAGCCTTACGGTTATGGGCGGAGCAGTTGCCGTACCAGACGGTGATACAGCCCGACAGGATGCTCTCGATTGTGCATCTGTAAAAGTTTGTGAGTGTTTTTGGTGACAAGCCGAATTTCTTCAGCCTCCTGAGGTTGAAGAGGCGCTGCTGTGCCTTCATCACCATGCTGTCTGTGTGGGTGGACCATTTCAGTTTGTCCGTGATGTGTACGCCGAGGAACTTAAAACTTTCTACCCTCTCCACTACTGTCCCGTCGATGTGGATGGGGGTGCTCCCTCTGCTGTTTCCTGAAGTCCACGATCATCTCCTTTGTTTTGTTGACGTTGAGTGTGAGGTTATTGTCCAGACACCACACTCCGAGGGCCCTCACCTCCTCCCTGTAGGCCGTCTCGTCATTGTTGGTAATCAAGCCTACCACTGTAGTGTCGTCTGCAAACTTGATGATTGAGTTGGAGGCGTGCACGGCCACGCAGTCGTGGGTGAACAGGGAGTACAGGAGAGGGCTGAGAACACACCCTTTGTGGGGCCCCAGTGTTGAGGATCAGCGGGGTGGAGATGTTGTTACCTACCCTCACCACCTGGGGGAGGCCCGTCAGGAAGTCCAGGACCCAGTTGCACAGGGTGGGGTCGAGATCCAGGGTCTCCAGCTTGATGGTGAGCTTGGAGGGTACTATGGTGTTAAATGCTAAGCTGTAGTCGATGAACAGCATTCTTACATAGGTATTCCTCTTGTCCAGATGGGATAGGGCAGTGTGCAGTGTGATTGCGATTGTGTCGTCTGTGGACCTATTGGGGCGGTAAGCAAATTGGAGTGGGTCTAGGGTGTCAGGTAGGGTGGAGGTGATATGGTCCTTGACTAGTCTCTCAAAGCACTTCATGATGACGGAAGTGAATGCTACAGGGAGGTAGTCATTTAGCTCAGTTACCTTAGCTTTCTTGGGAACAGGAACAATGGTGGCCCTCTTGAAGCATGTAGGGACAGCAGACTGGTGTTGTGTCTTTGGGCACCATTAACTGAAGACATGTTTATCAAAATAACTCCCTGTTATTATTATTACGCGATTAAACTGATTAATCGTTTAACTGTAATTAACTAGGAGATCGGGGCACCAAGGAAAATATTCAGATTACAAAGTTATAATTTTCCTAATATAACTTTCCTATATTATAACATTATATATTCTATTATAGTATAGGCCGATTATCTTCTGGTTTAAATTGTGTATTTTACCTCGCGTCCGTCTCATTCCAAACGTCGTAAATTGTTGTATCTGCATGAACCCAGTCTTTATTAAAAGTCATCCATACGTCAATTGTCTTAAAATCATTTATTTACTAAACTAAATAATTCACAGAAAGCATACAAACAGTAGTTATCGTAATGTGAGTAATGTGCCCTAGTGGGCTAAACAGGCATGGCGGCCTGTTAAACAAAGGGTCATAAAGGGCAGCTGAGGAGGCACACAGAGTTCATTAATATTAACAATTGATATGCTAATCCTTTGCACATGAACGCTCACTCATTCGGGAACAATTGCAATCAATATATATTTACGCTCAGTGTGTGTCGGGATCCTTGTTGGAGAGTTCTGTTCTGTTGGAGAGTTTTGTCCGCGTTCTCTCTCTCTCTCTCTCTGTTAGAATGGATCTTTCAAAGTGACATTCATTAATGTCGTTATAGAATGGATGTTTCGTCGGTCTTCGCATTCAATGATACCGAATTCTAGCTGCAGACTAGTACTTAATATCAAAGACTTGTTCTTATTCTGTATCGATAGTTTAACCACGTGGTATGGTTAAAGTTCAGTAGAGGAATGTATGGTCAAACCTATTGGCCAACTCGTAATGGAGTGGAGGCCTGGTCTGAAGAAAGTAATCCTGGGTGGGGGTTTTATTCGGAATGACAGAAAAAGGCTGTCTCATGACGCCAGGTCTTGTCTGTGTCCCTGGGGGCGTGCCGATGACTGAGTTAAGCTTTGAACAGAAATACAATTCTATCACATTAACATCAGTACATAGCCTCTCAACATATTCCAAATAGCTTTAATCTTATTAAATCATTGTATACAACCATTTAGATGCAAGTCCCATAGCTGAGGCTATTATATAAACCTTAGTATGGTAATATAGTACTATTGTCTCCAATGGGTATCACAAAATTGTACCAAGCGGACCAGTTCGTAGCTGTATTCTTCACCGATCTTTTATACCTTCTCCAGAACATAAATGTCGTTCGGTTCCCCAATTCTGTGAGTTGAAAGAATTTCCTTTGTCTCTCTATGAAACCCCTCTCTGTCTCAACTGGGCCATGCGGCAGGACATTCTCCTTTGGAATTTTACGACTGCCTTCACAGGGCCTGGGTAGGGAGAGGTAGGTAGGGGGATGGTGCAAGGGGGAGGGGGTCAACTGTGCTCCCTGTTCCCAGAGAGAGGGCAACGTCATGACACTGGGATAAGGATTAATTGAATATGTCCGTAAACACACCAGCCAGCTGGTCTGTGCATGCTCTGAGGACGTGGCTGGGGATGCCGTCTGGGCCTGCAGCCTTGCGAGGGTTGACACGTTTAAATGTTTTGCTCACATCGGCTGCAGTGAAGGAGAGCCCGCAGGTTTTGGTAGCGGCCCGTGTCAGTGGCACTGTGTTGTCCTCAAAGCGAGCAAAGAAGTTATTTAGTCTGTCTGGGAGCAAGACATCCTGGTCCGCGACGGGGCTGGTTTCCTTTTATAGTCCGTGATTGACTGTAGGCCCTGCCACATACCTCTTGTGTCTGAGCCGTTGAATTGCGACTCTACTTTGTCTCTATACTGACGCTTAGCTTGTTTGATTGCCTTGCGGAGGGAATAGCTACACTGTTTGTATTCGGTCATGCTTCCGGTCACCTTGCCCTGATTAAAAGCAGTGGTTCAGTTTTGCGCGAATGCTGCCATCAAACCACGGTTTCTGGTTTGGGAATGTTTTAACAGAAGCTGTGGGTACGACATCGCCGATGCACTTGCTAATAAACCCGCTCACCGAATCAGCGTATTCATCAATGTTGTTGTTCGCCGCATTGCGGAACATATCCCAGTCCACGTGATCGAAGCAATCTTGAAGCATGGAATCCGGTTGGTCGGACCAGCGTTGAACAGACCTGAGCGCGGGAGCTTCCTGTTTTAGTTTCTGTCTATAGGCTGGAAGCAACAAAATGGAGTCGTGGTCAGCTTTTCCGAAAGGAGGGCGGGGGAGGGCCTTATATGCGTCGCGGAAGTTAGAATAACAATGATCTAGGGTTTTGCCAGCCCTGGTAGCGCAATCGATATGCTGATAGAATTTAGGGAGCCTTGTTTTCAGATTAGCCTTGTTAAAATCCCCAGCTACAATAAATGCAGCCTCAGAATATGTGGTTTCAAGTTTACATAGAGTCAAATGAAGTTTGTTCAGGGTCATCGATATGTCTGCTTGGGGGGGATATATGCGGCTGTGATTATAATCGAAGAGAATTCTCTAGGTAGATAATGCGGTCGGTATTTGATTGTTTAAGTTAGTATTCAACACTTTTATAAGCCATAAAATGCGTGTTCTCCCTACTTCCACTCACACTACAGACCAACAACATTGGCAGGGAAATTCAAACATATCCAAAACGCAGTGATAATGTATTGGGCCTATAGTCTACTGCACAAACCTCATTGCTACAGAACTGTTTTTAATTGGTTAATGTTGCAAGGCTTACGTTTTTTAAGTCATGTCAGCTTGCATTTGACTCAGAAAGTGATCTTGACTCAGAAACATTTGGTGACCACTGTAACGCCCTGGCCATAGAGAGGGTTTTTTTGTACTTTATTTTGGTTAGGCCAGGGTGTTACATTGGGTGGGCGTTCTATGTTCCTTTTTCTATGTTTTTGTATTTCTTTGTTTTGGGCCGTGTGTGGCTCCCAATCAGGCACAGCTGAAGCTCTTTGTTGCTGATTGGGAGTCACACATAAGGAGCATGTTTTTCCTTTGGGTTTTGTGGGTAATTGTTTCTGTTAGTGTGTTTCACCTGACAGGACTGTTTGGCTGTCAGTTTCTTGTTTTTTGTAATTGTATAGTGTTCCATTCAAGTATTAAATATGGCGAACACTAACTCCGCTGCGTTTTGGTCCACTCTCTCTCATGGTAGTCGTTACAGAATTACCCACCACAAAAGGACCAAGCAGCGGAGGAAGGAGCAGCACCAGGAGAGCAGCATGATGGACTCATGGACGTGGGAACAAATCTTGGACGGAGAGGGACCATGGACTCAGGCTGGGGATTATTGCCTCCCGCAGTGGGAGATCGAAGCGGCGAGAGCGGAGAGGCGATGGTATGAGGAGAGAGAGCGCAACAGGCACGAGAGGCACTCCCCAAAAAGGTGCACACGGGGAGTGTGGCAGAGCCAGGATTTAATTCTGGGCCAACTCCCCGTGCTTACAGGAGGCAGCGCAGTACTGGTCAGGCACCGTGTTATGCGGTAAAGCGCACGGTATCCCCAGTACGCGTTGATAGCCCGGAGCGCTACATGCCAGCCCCCCGCAAGTGCCATGCGAGAGCAGGCATCGAGCCAGAACGGGTTGTGCCAGCTCAGCGCGTCTGGTCTCCAGTGCGCCTCCTCGGTCCAGGTTATCCTGCGCCGGCGTTGCGCACTGGGTCTCCAGGGCGCTGGGAGGGTCCAGTTCGCCCAATGCCTGTTCTCCGCCCGTGCCGGGCCGAAGTGGGCATTCAGCCTGGGGTATGGGTAAAGAGCGTAAAGGCCAGAACTCCAGTGCTCCCCCACAGCCCGGTTTATCCTGTGCCTCCTCCTCGGTCCAGGCCTCCAGTGGATCTCTCCAGTCTAGTCCGTCCTGTGCCACCTCCCAGGACTAGGCCTCCAGTGGGTCTCCCCATTCTGGTTAAGCCTGTGCCTCCTCCTTGGACCAGGCCTCCAGTGGGTCTCCCCATCCTGGTCAGTCCTGTGCCTGCTCTACGGACCAGGTCTCCAGTGGGTCTCGCCAGTCCGGAGCCGCCAGAGCCACCTGCCAGTCAGGAGCTGCCAGAGCCGCCTGCCAGTCAGGAGCTGCCACAGCCGCCCGCCAGTCAGGAGCTGCCAGAGCCGCCCGCCAGTCAGGAGCTGCCAGAGCGGCCCGTCTGCCCGGAGCTGTCAGAGTGGCCCGTCTGCCCGGAGCTGCCAGAGTGGCCCGTCTGCCCGGAGCTGCCAGAGTGGCCCTTCTGCCCGGAGCTGCCAGAGTGGCCCGTCTGCCCGGAGCTGCCAGAGTGGCCCGTCTGCCCGGATCAGCCAGAGTGGCCCGTCTGCCCGGATCAGCCAGAGTGGCCCGTCTGCCCTGATCAGCCAGAGTGGCCCGTCTGCCCGGATCAGCCAGAGTGGCCCGTCTGCCCGGGTCAGCCAGAGTGGCCCGTCTGCCCGGATCAGCCAGAGTGGCATGCCTGCCCGGATCAGCCAGAGTGGCCCGCCTGCCCGGATCTGCCATCGCCGCCCGCCAGCCGGGCACAGCCAGGGTCGCCCACCAGCCGGGCGCAACAAGGGTCGCCCGCCAGCCGGGCGAAGTCAGGGTCGCCCACCAGACCTTCGGTGCGGCCAGGTGCGCCACCTAAGAGGGCGACGCCAAGGGTGGGGCAGAGACCTGAGCCGCCGCCGTAAGAAGGCCCACCCAGACCCTCCCCTTCAGTGTCAGGTTTTGCGGCCGGAGTCCGCACCTTGGGGGGGGGGGGGGTACTGTAACGCCCTGTCCATAGAGATGGGTTTTTTGTTCTTTATTTTGGTTAGGCCAGGGTGTTACATTGGGTGGGCGTTCTATGTTCCTTTTTCTATGTTTTTGTATTTCTTTGTTTTGGGCCGTGTGTGGCTCCCAATCAGGCACAGCTGAAGCTCGTTGTTGCTGATTGGGAGTCACACATAAGGAGCATGTTTTTCCTTTGGGTTTTGTGGGTAATTGTTTCTGTTAGTGTGTTTCACCTGACAGGACTGTTAGGCTGTCAGTTTCTTGTTTTTTGTAATTGTATAGTATTCCGTTCAAGTATTAAATATGGCGAACACTAACTCCGCTGCGTTTTGGTCCACTCTCTCTCATGGCAGTCGTTACAACCACTGGGATAGGCCATACAGAAATTAATGAAAAAAAATGATGGATTTTTTATGTTATGGCAAAAGTATAATTTGCTATTAACTCTGCAACTCCTCCAACTATTTACTTTTTTCCAAATTTGCCACCAGTTTGGAGCCAAACCATTTACAACAAAGTCATATTGGGCCTATTGCAACCATCACTGGCCACAAGATTATTGCCAGCTTATCTCTCGTGAAACCATCAATATGCGTTTAAATGCACCCTTACAGCTGATCTCAATTGCAATCATTATTGGTCACCTAATTTCCGCTCCCTAAAAACTGATGTCGGTGTTACCTTAGGCTTGCTACCAAAGTCTTTCAAGATATGTTTGCCCTCTGGTGGGTAGGCCTTATTCCATCGGACCAATTTAGTATTACTTTTTGAGCCGACTAAGGGAGATTTACAGTATATATTTGACAACCATTCCGTACAAATAAAATAAAGGATTTCCTTGTTTACTATGGCAAATCTACTGTGGCAATTTGTGGCAAACAAATGTTGGTGTAGCATCTCTCAGTCTTATAATTTATTTATTTTCTAATTTATGTGATCCATTAAATACATACAACTGTCTTTAAAATAGAAGTGTCTGGTACGATCATTTTTTTTCAAAATCATAATCATTTGACAAGATAACAATGAGAGATTAACTGATCTACTGATTTATTCTTGTGGGTGTTAGGTTGCAAGCAAGTTTGTTTTAACACGCAAGTGTAAATCATCCCCGTTAGTAACGTTTTAAGTAATCCAGTTGTATTGTGTAGCTCAGCGCTACATTCTGCCTGTTGGTTGCAATGCACCCACTGTAATTGTAAAATAAATACGTGTGTAAAATGATTAAAGATATTTCATGCTGAAACTCTGATATTAAACACCAACGGTATTCACTAAGTCGATGGGTTATATTTAGGGTAATGTTTCACAGCTTTGTCATTACATTTTTTTTAAATATAAAAATCATCATGTTTTATTATTTTATATATATTTTACATGTTATGAAAATCCCATAAAATCCTTGAATGTTTCTCAAATTCAGGTAGTTTACTGATAAACTTTGAGAGTTATCCTTAATATACCCTCCCTTTGTAACCCTATTTATAGCACATGTCTATCCTTTAGCCCGTTGTGAAACTCTGCTGCTGTTGTTTCAGTCTACATTCCTCATTGTGAAAAATTGCCTGAGATAGAATATATTTTGTTAACCCCCTCTCCTTTGTCTAGTGTGGACAATCACTCCAATGGCAACAGGGAGGTCAACTTGTTTGTGTAAATAGAGGGGACCAGGTGAAAAGTTAGGTTAACCTCTTGAAAGATGGTCATTTTGACCTTTGTTTTGATCTATACGTATAAATAGACAGATACAGTATACTCCAAGTTTCCAACATAAGAATCTCCAAAAAGAGGCACAATTAAAACTAGTGAAACTACAGTGTGGAGGAAGAGGACTTGAAGTTCTCCACAGTTTATAAACATAGTTTGTATAATGATGGGGAAGTCTGAGGCGTACAGACAGTGTTGTTATTTCTTTGTTCGTAGCCAGTGAACCCGTCTCTCAGGCACACTACAGAGGTGAGAGGCTGAGAAGGCAGAGCTGACCTTAGCAACGGCCAGCCACCCCCTCCCTGCGAGGTCACTAGTCAATATGCACATTTACAGAGAGTTCAGAGGGATCCAGACGTACCTGGGTGCAAAACTGTACAAGACAGTACAGGTTAAAGGTCATCCTACAGCTGTAGAGGCAGCACCGTCATCCTGACAAACACAAAATCAACCCTAGAACAGAACGAGCATTCCTGAAGCTACCAATTCAACTGACCCTCCACTTAAAAATTCCTTCAATTAACAGACAGTATACAGTAAGATTATATCCCACTATGTGTACATCTGCAAATGGTTAGCACCAAAAACATTACTGCATCATTACTAGGGCTGTGACTGGAGAATGGGGCCAGCAACTCCATGTGGGTTCCAGTTTACCAATTAACTGTTGACTTTCTTAGAGCTTTTTCCACACCAACAGTCTTGTAATTGACAGGCCAGCTCCGTTCTGGTTGGTAGGCAGGGGGTCATAGTCGGTGAACATTGACAAGTGTCAAGGGCAGGCACTTGACACTGAGTTTGATAGCCATGCTTGATGAAATAAACATTCCATTGTTTGTCAACATTTTAATTACATAATCTCAATCTATCGTACTGTTTGTTGCATCATTAGGCCATAAGCGATGTCATACGTTTGGCAAATACTGTGGTTCACAAAGGCATCATCTACATCAAGCTGTCAAAGGCCCGATGGCTGTCTATGTTTTTACAAGGCATTTATTTCATGACAGCCATATACCACAAGACAAGTGTTTCCTGTTCCGATTCAGCTTATATTCATTATATTAACTACACTGAAATGTTGGGGTTGTGTTACAACTTGACTTATCACTTGTTCCTGGCATGGATGATAATAACCTCAGGTTAGAATCACTACGAGCTATGGAATTCTTCTTTATTATATATATTTTTTAGATATGCAAAAAAAGTGTGATTACTTGTGTTTAAAGAGAGATGGGAAAAGAAGGGTAAACTGCTTAGCCAACAAATCAGAAAGAATGCTCAAATAGAAAGTGTTGGATTGATTTACGATTAGAATCTTCACAATTGGAGGAACTTCACGAATCTTCCTGAGAGTGTCTTTCTTTGTAAGTGTGTGTGTGTGTGTGTGTTTGGTTTTACTATCCTTGTGGGGACCAGAAGTCGCAGTGGTGGTTAATATATGGGGCTTTGGTGACAAAACGGATGGCACTGTGATAGACTACATCCAATTTGCTGAGTAGAGTGTTGGAGGCTATTTTATAAATGACATCGCCGAAGTCAAGGATTGGTAGGATAGTCAGTTTTATGAGGGTATGTTTGGCAGCATGAGTGAAGGAGGCTTTGTTGCGAAATAGGAAGCCGATTCTAGATTTAATTTTGGATTGGAAACACTTAATGTGAGTCTGGAAGGAGAGTTTACAGTCTAACCAGACACCTAGGTATTTGTAGTTGTCCACATATTCTAAGTCAGAACCGTCCAGAGTAGTGATGCTAGGTGGGCGGGCAGATGCGGGCAGTAATCGGTTGAAGAACATGCATTTAGTTTTACTAGCATTTAAGAGCAGTTGGAGGCCACAGAAGGAGAGTTGTATGGCATTGAAGCTCATCTGGAGGTTTGTTAACACAGTGTTCAAGGAAGGTCCAGATGTATACAGAATGGTGTCGTCTGCGTAGAAGTGGATCAGAGAATCACCAGCAGCAAGAGCGACATCATTGATATATACAAAGAAAAGAGTCGGCCCGAGACTTGAACCCTGTGGCACCCCCATAGAGACTGCCAGAGGTCCGGACAGCAGGCCCTCCGATTTGACACACTGAACTCTATCTGAGAAGTTGTTGGTGAACCAGGTGAGGCAGTCATTTGAGAAACCAAGGCTATTGAGTCTGCCCGAAAAGAATGCGGTGATTGACAGAGTTGAAAGCCTTGGCCAGATCGATGAAAACGGCTGCACAGTACTGTCTTTTATCTATGGTGGTTATGATATCGTTTCGAACCTTGAGTGTGGCTGAGGTGCACCCATGACCAGCTCGGAAACCAGATTGCATAGTGGAGAAGGTATGGTGGGATTCGAAATGGTCGGTGATCTGTTTGTTAACTTGGCTATCGAAGACTTTAGAAAGGCAGGGCAGGATGGATATAGGTCTATGACAGTTTGGGTCTAGAGTGTCTCCCCCTTTGAAGAGGGGGATGACCGTGGCTGCTTTCCAATCTTTAGGGATCTCAGACGATACGAAAGAGTGGTTGAACAGGCTAATAAAAGGGGTTGCAACAATTTCGGCAGATCATTTTAGAAAGAGAGGGTCCAGATTGTCTCGCCCAGCTGATTTGTAGGGATCCTTGGGCAAATTGCTGCGGGGGGTGCAGAGCTGTTGGCCGGGGTAGGGGTAGCCAGGTGGAAAGCATGGCCAGCCGTAGAAAAATGCTTATTGAAATTCTAGATTATTGTAGATTTATCTGCCTCAGTGCAGTTGGCAGCTTGGAGGAGGTGCTCTTATTCTCCATTACGGTGTCCCAAAACCTTTTGGAATTAGTGCCACAGGATGCAAATTTCTGCTTGAAAAAGCTAGCCTTAGCTTTCCTAACTGACTGTTTATATTGGTTCATGACTTCCCTGAAAAGTTGCATATCGCGGGGGCTATTCGATGCTAATGCAGTACGCCACAGGATGTTTTTGTGCTGGTCAAGGGCAGTCAAGTCTGGAGTGAACCAAGGGCTATATCTGTTCTTGGTTCTACGTTTTTTAATGGGGCATGCTTATTTAAGATGGTGAGGAAAGCGCTTTTAAAGAACAACCAGGCATCCTTCCAGGATACCCGGGCCAGGTCGATTAGTAAGGCCTGCTCGCTGAAGTGTTTTAGGGAGCGTTTGACAGTGATGAGGGGTGGTCGTTTGACCGCGGGCCCATTACGGACGCAGGCAATGAGGCAGTGATCACTGAGATCCTGGTTGAAGACAGCAGAGGTGTATTTAGAGGGAAGTTGGTCAGGATGATATCTATGAGGGTGCCCATGTTTATGGATTTAGGGTTGTACCTGGTAGGCTCCTTGATCATTTGTGTGAAATTGAAGGCATCTAGTTTAGATTATAGGATGGCCGGGGTGCTAAGCACATTCCAGTTTAGGTCACCTAACAGTACGAACTCTGAAGATAGATGGGGTCAATCACTTCACATATGGTGTCCAGGGCACAGCTGGGGGCTGAGTGGGGTCTATAACAGCGGCAACAGTGAGAGACTTATTTCTGGAAAGGTGCATTTTTAAAAGTAGAATCTCGAACTGTTTGGGCACAGACCTGGCTAGTCTTAGCTGCACTAGGAACACTATTGAGGGGCTGAGCTTTAGACTCGCCGTCATCATCTTTTCTGTGAGGTTTTGTATCCTGAATGTTACTGCTATGGAAAATAATGTTTTCAACGCAAGGCGTGTTTCTGAAAATCCTTCATCTAAAATAAACTGAGTACTATTTTTCTACAATGATGGGTGTTTCTTCCCATCTATCACCTCCCTTGGCTACTCTGGTTCTACTATTCTACAAGTAGTCCTTGTGAATAGAGTTACCGTGGAATCAGTGATGCTAACTTAGCAATTCTGTTGCTAGATTTAGCAACTTTCAGAGTACCCTGGCAACTTTTTTTCAAACAGCACCTAGCAGCAAAGTTGGCTACTTTTAAAAATGTATTTGGAATGTTTAGTGACTCAAACGCTAAAATGCATGCATTTTCCCTCTAAATGACACAAAACCGATTGTCTCTGTCACACGCTCAGTCACAACACACGTGCCTGGCTGCAAAAGTGCATTGTGAGCAGCAAGGGCTCAGCTCGTGCACAGGCAACAGCAGGCCAGCAGCAATTTCAGCAAATTGCAAATCATTGTTGGCTGACTGCAGCTGCAATAGTATGCATTCGACGAGACAACCCCAATTAATATAGTTAGTCATGAATGTTTGATCTTGAACAGAACTTACAACATCAATCAACATCTCTCAATCAAAATTGTACAGCCAGAAGTACAGAAAAGAGTGGGAGTCTGTACCTGAATTTAAAGGGTGGCTGAAGCCAGTAATTGGGGATGATTGTTGGGCATACTGTGCATATTGCAAATCAGATATGCTTGCAAAAATTGATGACATCAAAAAACATTGTGCTACAGCAAAGCATATAATAAATCAAAACCGGACAACCCCGCAATGCAGTCTACATTACCACAGATGGTTAAGAAAGTGGATAACTGCAAAAGCGCAGAAGCTACTATGGCAATGGCCATTGCGGAGCATTGTTCGCTGCTAGCATGCCACCATTTAGGTATGGCTTGCAAAGCTGCCTTTTCAGATTCTGTGGCAGCAACAAACTTATAAATGTACCGCATCAAGTGCACAGAAATGATTAAGGGAGTACTGGCTCCTTATTTTCTCAAAAGGATAACATCAGATGTGGGGGATGAGAAGTTCAGTCTCCTTTTGGATGAGTCCACTGATGTCAGTGTTTCGAAATACCTGGGTGTGGTGAATCGGTATTTCAGTGCTAAAAAAGAACCGTTGTATCCACATTCCTCAGGCTGGTTGAATTGGAGGGGGGCGATGCCAGATCAATAGCAAAGGCGGTAGTTGAGTTTCTTGAAAAGTGTAACCTTAAAAAAGAGAATCTTCAGGGTATTGGCACTGATAATGCGTCCGTGATGACTGGGGTGCACAACGGGGTGCACAACGTTTTAAAGGAAGAATGTGCATTGCCCAATTTGATACTCATCCGCTGTGTGTGCCATACAATTGGCTGTCTGTGCAGCATCCAAAGAAACTATCCCTAGGAGTGTTGAGTACTTAATCAGGGAAACCTACAACTGGTTTTTGATTTCCCCAAAACGGCGCAAGACGTACAAAGCAGTGTATGCCACCATTAATTGCGGCCAGAAACCCCTGCAGATCACCAAAGTGTGTGCCACGCGTTGGCTATCGATTGAGCCTGCGGTAACTCATATATTAAGCCAGTGGGAAGAACTGAAACTCCACTTTGAGGTGACCAAGGCCAGTGAGCATTGCTACATGGCGGATGTGCTCCACGCCATGTACATGGACAAGACCAACTATGTCTACCTGACATTCTTGAAACTAATCCTGTCCGACGTACAAGTTGCAGTGAATTCATTTGAGGGAGAGCAAACAGATCCTGTCAAGCTTTTGGACAATCTGGTACACCTCTTAACATCAATTTGCAGCAGAGTAGTCAACTCTATGGCAAAAAATGATGTCCTGAAGGATGCCATTAATGGACATCTCAGTCCATCACCATACCTTGGGTACCTTTTCGAGGGCACGGTGTACCAACTCAGTCTTGCGCCAGAGGACAAAAAGGTCATTCGGAGACAGTGCATCAACTACATTGTTGCTTTAAGCAAGGAGCTGCAAGCAAGGCTCCCAAACAACCTTGAAGCCTTGCGAAACATGGCCTTGTTCAGTGTTAAGGAAACGCTGAAGCACAATAAAGGCACCACTGAAATTATTTCAACTGTACCGGGCAGAGGGCAGATAGTGTGGATGGCGTCATGTGGGCGTGTGGTTTGCTGATGTCAACGTTGTGAACAGAGTGCCCCATGGTGGCGGTGGGGTTATGGTATTATCAGGCATAAGCTACGGACAACTAACACAATTGCATTTTATCAATGGCAATTTCAATGCACAGAGATACCGTGACAAGATCCTGGAGGCTGTTTCAGCATGATAATGCACGGCTCACAGATCACAAGGATCTGTACACAATTCCTGGAAGCTGAAAATGTCCAGGTTCTTCCATAGCCTGCATACTCACCAGACGTCACCCATTGTGCATGTTTAGGATGCTCTGGATCGACGCGTAGGACGACATGTTCTCGTTCTCGTTCCCGCCAATATCCAGCAACTTCACACAGCCATTGAAGAGGAGTGGGACAACATTCCACAGGCCGCAATCAACGGCCTGATGAACTCTATGCGAATGAGAAATATCACGCTGCATGAAGCAAATGGTACGTTAAAGGTTTAGAAAATTACAAATGTTATTAAAACCTATTTTCCAGAAATGATCAAATAATTTAGTTTGACAACACTGTTTGTAAGCTTTTAAATGATATCAAACTCACCCGTTTATCTTTTCCAGTGATGAAGACGGCTGTTTCATGGTATAATAAGGAATTATCATGGTCCACACACCAACACAGTCATGAAGAAGCCACAACACTGCCTCTTCCCCCTCAGGAGGCTAAAAAGATTTGGCATGGGCCCTCAGATCCTCAAAAAGGTTTACAGCTGCACCATTGAGAGCATATTGACTGGCTGCATACCCGCTTGGTATGGCAACTGCTTTGCATCCGACTACAAGGCGTTACAGAGGGTAGTTACAGAGGGTAGTGCGTACGGCCCAGTACATCACTGGGGCCAAGCTCCCTGCCATCCAGGACCTCTATATCAGGCGGTTTCAGAGTCAAGTCATTGACTGTTCTCACTGCTACCGCACGGAAAGCGGTACCAATGTACCAAGTCTGGAACCAACAGGACCCTGAAAAGCTTCTACCCCCGAGCCATAAGAATGCTAAATAGTTAGTTAAATAGTTAACCAATAAATACCTGGATATCTGCATTGACCCTTTTTGCAACTCTTTTGACTCATCACATATGCTGCTGCTACTGCTACTGTTAATTATCTATTATTTATCCCTAGCTATGTACATATCATATTAAATTACCCCGTACCCCTGCACATCAACTCGGTACTGGTACCCCGTGTATGTAGCAAAGTTATCGTTACTTATTGTGTATTTATTCCTTGTTATTATAATTTTTTTATCATTTCTCTTTTTTTTCTTTCTGCATTGTTGGAAAGTTAACATTTTACTGTCAGTCTACACCTGTTGTTTACGAAGCATGTGACAAACAAAATTAGATTTGACTGTATGGTGGGGTATGCAAAATGGGTCAACTTTGAGCACCTTTATCTCCTGAATGTTTTGGCATTCAGGTCCAAAAGGTCACTTTCTGAATTCTTCCACGGGCAAACATGCATGGAAAGTTTTGTTTAAATCATGCAGTCAAAAGTGATTAAATTCAAATGGATTTACCCATTAATGTCCATGTGTCACAAAGTCCACAGAAGGTGGCGCCTCTCCCCGGTCGGACGGTGCTCGGTGGTCGTCGTCGCCGACCTACTAGCTGCCACCGATCTTTGTTTCTGTGTCTTTTTGGTTATGTCTGTCTAGGTCAGCACCTGTTCTGTGTTAGTTAATTAGTGGGGTATTTAGTTTGCCTGTTTTGTTTGGGGATTTGTGTGATTATTTTATGTCATTCCTTTTGAGCTAGAAGGGGAATTGTTTGGCCTCTCTACGCTGTGCATTCTTAGGCATTAGGGTTGCCGGGCTGCGTCCCGTTCCACTGTAATTAGGAGCTGTTCTCCTATTTTTGTTTGCGTGTGCGCCCTGCCTTGTAGCGGCATTTTTGTCTATATATTAAAAGGTGTGTTTCACGGACCTCAGTCTCCTGCGCCTGACATCACCCCTCCTGCTATTCAAGTGATACATGACAGAATCCCGCACCAGAACATGGAGTCAGCAGGAGCAGAAGCGCCAACTCCATCCATGGCTGAACAGGTGACCCAGCATGCCAACGTCCTCCACCGCCTGGGCGCAGCCATGGACCAGGTGTTGGAGCGTTTGGAGAGCTGGGAGAGAGGTGCTCCCCCACCCACACCAGCGCCGGTTCACTACCCTGCGCCCCTACCAGCATCGACGGAACCCAGCCAAAGTGGGATCAGGATCACGCCACCCAGGGAGTTCGATGGGACGGCCCCTGGGTGTTAGGGGTTTATACTCCAGCTAGAACTATACCTAGCAACCCCCCCCCCCCCCCGGAGAGGAGAGGGTGAGTGTCCTCGTCTCGTGTCTCACGGGTAGAGCCCTTGAATGAATGGGCCAACGCCGTCTGGGAGGGTCCAGACTCGGCTAAGGACGACTACCCGGAGTTCACCCGCCGCTTACAGGCAGTATTCGATCATCCCCCGGAGGGCAAGGCGGCGGGGGAACAATTGTTCCACCTGAGACAGGAGACGAGGAGCGCTCAGGACTTTGCCGCTGGAGCGGGGTGGAATGAACGGGCCCTGATTGATCACTACCGATGTAGTCTGAGAGAGGACGTCCGCCGGGAGCTGGTATGTCGGGACACTACCATCCCCCTGGACCAGCTTATTGATCTGTCCATCAGGCTGGACAACCTGCTGGCTGCCCGGGGGCGTTCCAATCGGGGCCTTTTTGTTCCACCTCCCAGTCCTCCTGCTCCAACGCCCATGGAGATAGGAGGGGCTGCAGCTAGGAGGACCGGAGATGAGGGGGCCTCTCCTGCACCCACTGTGGTCGTAGAGGGCACACTGCCGACCGGTGCTGGAGAGGCTCGCCCGGGAGTTCAGATGGCAGGCAGAGCACCACTTTGACGCTCCAGGTGAGTCAGCAACAGCCACACCCAGAGCCCCCTGTCGGCCACATGTATTCCTCAGTTTGTTTTCCTGAGTTTTCCCCTCACTTCCAGCATAAGGCACTAGTCGATTCAGGCGCGGCTGGGAGTTTTATGGACCGTGGGGTCGCCAAGAAGTTAGGGATTCCCCTGGTTCAGCTGGACCAACCCTTCCCGTGCACGCCCTAGACAGTCGACCACTAGGGTCAGGCCAAGTGAGGGAGGTCACAGTGCCACTGGTTATGGTGACGCGGGGGGTCATGAGGAACGTATAAGCCTTTTCCTCATCGATTCCCCGGCGTTTCCGGTGGTACTGGGAATTCCCTGGCTGGCCACTCACAATCCTAAGATTTCGTGGAGGCAGAGGGCTCTTAAGGGGTGGTCGATGGAGTGCTCAGGCAGGTGTATAGGAGTTTCCATCGATGCGACTACGGTGAAGAGTCCAGACCAAGTCTCTACCGTGCATTCCCTCAGAATATGCCGATTTGGCTATCGCCTTCAGTAAAACAAAGGCGACTCAATTACCCCCTCACTGACGAGGAGATTGTGCGATAAACCTCCAGGCTAATGCTGCCCTTCCCAGGAGTCACGTGTATCCTCTGTCTCAGGAGGAGACAGTGGCTATGGAGACATACGTCACTGAATCCTTGAGACAGGGATACATTCGGCCATCCAAATCACCCGTCTCCTCGAGCTTCTTTTTTGTGAAGTAGAAGGAGGGAGGTTTTCGCCCGTGCATTGACTACAGAGGTCTAAATTCCATCACGGTGGGTTTCAGTTACCCGCTACCTCTCATCACTACGGCAGTGGAGTCATTTCACGGGGCGCGCTTCTTCACAAAACTAGATCTCAGGAGCACGTATAACCTGGTGTGTATCCGAGATGGAGACGAGTGGAAAACCGCATTTAGTACCACATCTGGCCATTATGAGTACCTCGTCATGCCGTATGGGTTAAAAAATGCTCCCGCCGTCTTTCAATCCTTTGTGGACGAGGTTCTCAGGGACATGCTCGGTCAGGGTGTGGTGGTGTACATTGATGACATTCTGATCTACTTCGCCACACGCGCTGCGCATGTGTCTCTGGTGCGTAAAGTGCTTGGGCTTCTGCTGGAGCATGACCTGTACGTCAAGGCCGAGAAAACCGAGTTCTCCAAACGAGCTCTTTTCTGGGATATCGCATTTCCACCTCCGGGGTGGTGATGGAATGTGACCGCATTGCGGCCGTGCGTAATTGGCCGACTCCAACCACGGTTAAGGAGGTGCAGCGGTTCTTGGGGTTTGCCAACTACTACGGAGGTTTATCCGGGGCTTTGGGCAGGTGGCGGCTCCCATTACCTCACTGATGAAGGGGGGTCCGGTGTGGCTGCGGTGGTCGGCGGAGGCGGACAGAGCCTTTTGTCGTCTGAAGGCTCTGTTTACCGGTGCACCGGGGCTGGCGCATCCGGACCCCTCTTTGCCATTCATAGTGGAGGTGGACGCATCCGAGGCTGGGGTTGGATCGGTGCTGTCGCAGCGTTCGGGCGCGCCCCCGAAGCTTCGCCCCTGTGCTTTTTTCCCTAAGAAGCTGAGTCCGGCGGAGCGTAACTATGATGTGGGGGACAGGGAGTTGCTAGCCGTGGTCAGGGCCCTGAAGGTGTGGAGACATTGGCTTGAGGGGGCACAACACCCTTTTCTCATCTTGACTGATCACCATAATCTGGAGTACATCCGGGCAGCAAGGAGACTTAATCCTCGTCAAGCCAGGTGGGCTATGTTTTTTACGAGGTTTCAGTTCACCCTCTCGTACATCCCAGGTTCCCGGAACCTGAAGGCAGACGCACTGTCTCGTCTCCATGACGCCGAGGAGCGGTCCATTGACCCCACTCCCATACTCCCAGCCTCCTGTCTGGTGGCATCGGTGATCTGGGAGGTGGATGTGGACATCGAGCGGGCATTGCAATCAGAACCCACTCCATCTCAGTGTCCCGCAGGTCGGAAGTACGTCCCGCTCGGTGTCCGCGACCGACTGATCCGGTGGTCGCACACCCTACCCTCCTCGGGTCATCCTGGTATTGAGCGGACTGTGCGGGGTCTGAAAGGGAAGTACTTGTGGAGTACTTGTGGCTCACTTTGGTTAAGGACGTGAGGCGCTATGTCTCTTCCTGTTCGGTGTGCGCCCAGTGTAAGGCTCCTAGGCACCTGCCTCGAGGGAAACTACAGCCCCTCCCCGTTCCACAGCGACCATGGTCCCACCTGTCGGTGGATTTCCTCATGGATCTCCCGCCGTCTCAGGGGAACACCACGATTCTGGTCGTTGTGGATCAGTTCTCAAAGTCCTGCTGTCTACTCCTTTTGCCCGGTCTTCCTACGGCCCTACAGACTGTGGAGGCCCTGTTTACGCATGACTTCCGGCACTACGGGGTGCCCGAGGACATCGTCTGATCGAGGTCCCCAGTTCACGTCTCGGGTGTGGAGGGCGTTTATGGAGATACTGGGGGTTTTGGTCAGTTTGACTTCGGGTTTTCACCCCGAGAGTAATGGGCAGGTGGAGCGTATTAACCAGGATGTGGGCAGGTTTCTGCGGGCCTATTGCCAGGACCGGCCGGGGGAGTGGGCAAGGTTCGTGCCATGGGCCAAGATGGCGCAGAACTCTCTTCGCCCCTCCTCTACTAACCTGTCGCCCTTTCAGGTGGTGTTGGGTTACCAGCCGGTCCTGGTGCCATGGCATCAGAGCCAGACCGAGGCTCCTGCGGTGGAGGAATGGGTACAGCGCTCAAAGGAGACCTGGAGTGCCGTCCAGGAATCCCTTAAACGGGCTGTGGGACGGCACAAGGAGAGCGCTGACCGCCGCCGCAGTGAGGCCCCCGTGTTTACCCCGGGGGACAGGTTCTGGCTCTCGACCCGGAACCTGCCCCTCCGCCTGCCCTGCCGGAAGCTGGGTCCGCGATTTGTGGTGCCGTTCAAAGTCCTGAGGAGAATAAACGAGGTGTGTTATAGGTTACAGCTCCCTTCATATTACCGTATTAACCCCTCGTTTCATGTGTCTCTCCTCAGGCCGGTGGTAGCTGGTCCACTGCAGGACGCTGAGGTGCGGGAGGTCCCTGGACATCGGGGGGCCCCGGCGTACACAGTCCGGTCCATCTTGGACTCCCGGCGTCGGGTAGGGGGCCTGCAGTAACCCGTGGACTGGGAGGGGTACGGCCTGGAGGAGAGGTGCTGCGTCCCGGTGGGGGACATTCTGGCTCCATCGCTGTTGAGGGAATTCCACAGCCTCCATCCGGATCGCCCTGCGCCTCGCCCTCCGGGTCGTCCTCGAGGCCGGCGTCAGCGCGTCGGGGGGGTACTGTCACAACGTCCACAGAAGGTGGTGCCTCTCCCCGGTCGGGCGGTGCTCGGTGGTCGTCGTCGCCGGCCTACTAGCTGCCTCCGATCTATGTTTGTGTGTCTTTTTGTTTATGTCTGTCTAGGTCAGCACCTGTTCTGTGTTAGTTAATTAGTGGGGTATTTAGTTTGCCTGTTTTGTTTGGGGATTTGTGCGGGATTATTTTATGTCATTCCTTTTGAGCTAGAAGGGGAATTGTTTGGCCTCTCTACGCTGTGCATTCTTAGACATTAGTGTTGCCGGGCTGCGTCCCGTTCCACTGTAATTAGGAGCTGTTCTCCTATTTTTGTTTGCGTGTGCGCCCTGCCTTGTAGCGGCATTTTTGTCTATATATTAAAACGTGTGTTTCACAGACCTCAGTCTCCTGCGCCTGACTTCACCCCTCCTGCTATTCAAGTGAGAAGTGACACCATGAGATTTGTGTGTCATTTCCTGAAGATTGCCCTCTCTGTATTGGGAGTTGAGGTGAGTTTGCCTGACAGAACTATCAACACTAATATCCGCTGATTTTGCAGCTTTGATACAACGTGCCTGGAGAGGTGTCCCAATGTTTGGACTTGCCCTACATTCTAACAAAATGTCACACTGCCATATTGGGGAGTCTACATATTTCTCTTTGCATGCCTACCTTTCCACTGGATACTCCAGGTAACCTTGAGGCAGAATGTGTATAATTTAGAATGTGCCAATGCCAGTAAATTATTGCAGCCCATGGGCAAGAATGCAAAAGCTCAAGAAGGCTCTTAAAATTGGCAATCTATAAATTGGACAAGCAAGTTATGTAACTCCTTTGAGACAATATTATTAAACAAATATAATTTTGTTATTAAAGGGATAATCAGCAGTTAACAATAAAATTGCCACACGCCACTGTTTTGGTAAAGAGCTGAGGGATGGGGCTGGAGAAATGTATTCATACAGCGCCATGGATGCAAGGACTGACCGTCCATTATATCAAAATTATAGTTTTATTCATATTCTGAGGCTATACAGTGTTTGTTTACAATTACATTGTTTACAAATAACGGTAAAAAAAGCTTATATTTTTAGTTCTGATGGGGTACGACAGTTGAACTAAGCTCAT
Organism: Salmo trutta; assembly: GCF_901001165.1. NCBI lineage: Eukaryota > Metazoa > Chordata > Actinopteri > Salmoniformes > Salmonidae > Salmo > Salmo trutta. The sequence continues at coordinate 19,870,317 of NC_042961.1, read as the reverse complement.
GAGGCTTTTATAAATTATACTTCAAGAATCAATGAGTATATCATTTATCAAAGTCCAAAAATGGAAGTACCAATCGCATTTTGCCGCTTTAAATATATTTCAAATGTGCAGCTCATTAGACCACAGAAAACTACAAACGCTTTACGTTAATCTTTCGTAATGTGTGGTCACAACATAGTCATTACTACAGTAACAGCAATATACGACCAAAGATGGCGCTCCACGTTTGTGTCTTATGAGGAAATGATGTTAGAGAAAATACAAATTCACGTATCTAGGCTGTTTTGCGATAGTTTATTGTGAAAGCAAGATATTACATTTTTTATTTTCGCTATTTACGTGTGATAATTATATTGTGCAAGCCGCAATGGCGATGCAAGGTGGGACTGCACTTCAGGAGAAGGTCAGTCGGATGTTGAGCAGAAAGCATAAAAAGCCCGTTCTGAAACCCAACAAGCCGCTTGTTCTGAAAGATGAGGTCGCCAACAGGAAAATTAAAAAAGGGGGTAAGGCTTTTTTGTTTAAGGCTTCCAAAGTAACCTGTGTAATGACATGTTCTATCCAGTGGACACGCCTGTAGACATAACACAGTCAACAGCCCAGTACATTTAGTTAGCTAATTGCACGTTTTGTTATTTATTGCTTTACGATTTGTACTGAACGACACGTTTCCCCTAAACGGTGCGCACCGTTCTTCAACAGTCTTGTGGTACGTTTGCTAGCGGTTGGCAAGGTGTGACCTTATCAATATGGGTGTGAATGACCATTTTTAAATCGCAATCTCGTGCAGTACACAGAACACACGATCCTCCTCTGGCCCACCATAATCACGTCGTTCTTCAACTGGGGTGTATTCATTCCGCCAAACAGTGGCAAAACGTTTTGCAACTAAAACGAGTTTATATTTGAGAAATTCAGCTAGGTTCCTCCATGTTTCATTTGCTTCTGTTTTAAGAAACGTTTTGGAACATAATAGGCGGAATGAATTCCCCCCAGGTTGTACATTCAGTACAGTATAGTTTCGGTGGAATTAAACATTGCACACTGTTCTGTCTACTGAACGTGCCCCAGCCCTCTACACTCTGATTGGTCGGCTGTGTTGACTGTTACATCTCTTATTTACAATGTGCATAAATGACACACTCTTGAAATCATTGTAGATCAGTCATCAGCATGCTGAATTAGTAGTACCTTATAATTACGAGAAAAAAAAATGTATGAAATGAATTGAAATGTATGCATTCATTACTGTAAGTCGCTCTGGATAAGAGCGTCTGCTAAATGACTAAAATGTAAATGTAAATTTTGACAACAGCATTGGAAAGTGATTACACTGTTTTCCCACAGAGGCCACATGCGTCACAGAGATGTCCATGATGATGGCGTGCTGGAAGCAGAACAACTTCGTCGACACCCTCTGCTCCAATGAAATGCAGTCCTTCTATAAGTGTGTTGAGAAAGCCCAGGTATGTTGCTGCTACTCACATTGTACAGGAAATCCTTGCTCCAGGCTTATTGCACACACCCCTCTCTCCCGACCCCCTGTTGTTTTAAACTAGGTCAGCACTGTTATGCTCTTCATTAAACATTTTGCTAGGAGACAAGGGCCAAGGTAATTAGACAGCATGGGTAACATCATTTTCTCTGCCGTTTACTGGCTTGAGACGAGTCATAACAAAACTCTCCCCCTGCCAGTTTCCTTTAGGGTCTTCCGGCCTGTTTTGCTTTTTATATGTTTCAGGGCTAATTTCCCCTCTTCAGCTGACGTGCCCAGCTACAGCATGCTACTATAGTGCCGCACAGATGGATAACAAGTTATTAGCTTAATTACGCTTTCATTTTAGTGTCTACAAGGAGTTATTTAGAAATGTGAATAAATACACTATATTTACAAAAGTATGTGGACACAACTTCAAATGGGTGGATTTGGCTATTTCAGCCACACCCATTGCTGACAGGTATATAAAATCAATCACACGACCATGCAATCTCCATAGACGAACATTGGCAGTAGAATGTTTTCACTGAAGAGCTCAGTGACTTTAACTTGGCACCGTCATAGGATGACAGCATTCCAACAAGTCAGTTTGTCAAATTTCTGCTCTGCTAGAGCTTCCCCAGTCAACTGTAAGTGGTATTATTGTGAAGTGGAAACATATAGGAGCATCAACAGCTAAGCCGGGAAGTGGGAGGCCACACAAGCTCACAGAACAAAAATTGTCTGTCCTCGTGCAACACCCACTACCGAGTTCCAAACTGCTTCTGGAAGCAACGTCATCACAATAACTGTTTGTTGGGAGCCTCATGAAATGGGTTTCCGTGGCCGAGCAGCCGCACTCAAGCCTAAGATCACCACGCGCAATTCCAAGTGTCGGCTGGAGTGGTGTAAAGCTCGCCGCCATTGGACTTTGGAGCAGTGGAAACGCGTTCTCTGGAGTGATGAATCACTCTTCACCATCTGGCAGTCCGACGGACGAATTTGGGTTTGGCAGATACTAGAAGAATGCAACCTGCCCGAATGCATAGTACCAACTGTCAGGTTTGGTGGGGAAGGAGTAATGGTCTGGGGCTGTTTTTAATGGTTCGGGCTAGGCCCCTGGGTGAAGGGAAGTCTTAACGCTACAGCATAACATTTAACATTTACATTTTAGCAGACGTTCTTATCCAGAGCGACTTACAGTAGTGGATGCATACATTTCATACATTTTTTTTCTTCTATTTTTTTTTTTTCTTCGTACTGCATACAATGACATTGTAGACGATTCTGTGCTTCCAACTTTGTGGCAACAGTCTGGGGAAGGCCCTTTCCTATTTCAGCATGACAATGCCCCTGTGCACGAAGTGAGGTCCATACAGAAATGGTTTGTCGAGATCAGTGTGGAAGAACTTGACTAGCCTGCACAGAGCCCTGACCTCAGATGAAGATGGCGCCGATGGATATGGCAGCATCGCGACTAGCCCTTAGGAAACTTTGCAGTATTTTGTTTTTTTATGTACTATTTTTTTTTTTTACATTATTAGCTCAGGAAATGTTTTGTGTCATTACATACAGCCGGGAAAAACTATTGGATATTAGAGTGGCGGTAACTCAATAGAAGTGTCAGCATTACGACCAGGAATACGACTTCCCTGGAGAAGATCTTTGTTCACTCTCCCCAGAGCAATTGAACTTATTCCAGAGGCCGACCCAAAACATCGCCGGCGGAGGAGATACATATCTGTCATTACTCATCTCATGTGTATATACTTTTTCTATGGTATCTCATTCACTTAATAATGTTTACATATCTTGTATTACTCATCTCATGTGTATATACTGTTTTCTATACTATTCTACTGTATCTTAGTCCGCTCCGCTCTGACATCGCTCATTCATATGTATAGTCTTAATTCATTCCTAATTAGATCTGTGTGTATTGGGTATATGTTGTGTAATTTGTTAGATACTACTGCACTGTCGGAGCTAGAAGCACAAGCATTTCCTTTCACCCGCAATAACATCTGCTAATTACGTGTATGGGACCAATTAAAATGTGATTTTGATTTGAGCCCCATCCAACACCTTTGGGATGAATTTGAACGCCGACCAAGAGCCAGGCCTAATCGCCCAACATCAGTGCCCCAACCTCACTAATGCTCTTGTGGCTGAATGGAAGCAAGTCCCCACAGCAATGTTCCAACATCTAGTGGAAAGCCTTCCCAGAAGAGTGGAAGCTGTTATAGCAGCAAGGGGGGGCCAACTCCATATTAATGCCCAAGATTTTGGAATGAGGTGTTCGATGAGCTGATGTCCACATACTTTTGGTCATGTAGTGTATCTCAAGCCGATATGTTTTAAATTAATTAGTATTTGTATTTATTATGGATCCCCATTAGCTGCTCCCAAGGCAACAGCTACTCTTTCAGGGATCCAGCAAAATTAAGGCAGTTATAAAATGTTTAAAACATTATACATATCTATAACACAAAATACAGTATTGAATGAGGCCACACGTTTTTTTCCTATGTATTTCCTTACAGATTGCAGTGAAAAACAAATCAGAGCAACACACCATCGGCCAGAGTGGACGCCTTCAACCCAAACAAGCTACTGTCCTGTTGAAAAGATACCCCAACTTACACATAGAAATCTAGGACAACTCCCAGCCCTACTACTACGATGTATTAATTGACAAAGGTTGTGGGCCAGAGAATCTTAACCACCCTGCCCACTGGCCTCTGTTATCATGCTTGGCCTTTGTGGCCAACTGAGGTCTCTGCTGGTTCTTACGGTAAAGAGGAAGTCTCTTAGATCACAGAAACATCACTAATGTTCCACGAATGCCAGACGTGATTAATCAACAAAGTGAATTAAGTGGATTTATTGTGCTGCAGATGCACTTCCTGTGATTGCCGTGTTAAATTGAGTACGCTGTTATAGGTCATCATATAAAACAGTACCATTAAAATGGCTTCAGTCACAAAAGAAGGTTCCTAGAAATATATAACTTCACTCACTAGTATTTTGAAGAGCATTTTCATTACACATTCAGTTATTGCTATATTATTGCATGGCTTTTTACGATGCCCTACTAATTTACATTTCTCAAATAACGATCAAGGACATTTGTTTTCATAACTTGACATGATATTGTGTGTGCCCTGGATGAAATATAGTGTGACTGACTTATCTCAGTGTCCTGAGTTGACTCCCATAAAAATGATTTCCCTTAAAAAATTATCTAAATAAATCCATGCTGCACAGACAGTGGTTGCTAACGATATTAAGATATTAGTGACCTCTGCAGTATTTAATTATGGTTATTTTGTTGCATTTCCTCTGGAGTGCACCACCACCGGACGATCACCTCCATAGGATACCTATTTTGAGTTTCCAGTGGATCACTCAAATGTAATTTGAAACACTCCTGATATAGTTGAACTGCCTAGCTGTTCTGTATTATTGGCCAATTTGCCAGATAGTATTACATGCCAGGAAGCAAAGCCCATTGCAGGTCATAGTCTTACAGGTATTGGAAATCGTATTAAGATGACTGAGGTACCGAGACAATATCTCAGTGGCTGACTAATGTCTACTGGAATTTCAGCTCCAGTTTGCATTACCTTATAATTCACTCCTTTTTATAACTCGCTCCTTATAATTCAAGTCCTTTTTATTCATGCAATGGTTTTTATTTTGCGCTAATTAAGTTTGAAGTCTGTCAGCGTTGGGATGTTGGATGCACTGTCATGTCTGCCATCCAGGAAACTGCTAAATCCTCTATCAGATTTGGGTAGATCCTCATTATAAAAAGAGAAAACTTGCCATCTCGCCCCACCCACACTGCCCACCATTTCCTTGCCATATTTACTTCCTGCTATACGTGCATACTGAAATGGAAATGCTTTCCTTTGTCATCAGCACTCGTACAGATGGGTTTGATCAAACCACCACAAAATAGCAGTTCACTCTAGGTCTGATTCCGACCTGAGTTAAGCTTACGTAAATGGAGCGCAATTCCCTCATGAACTTTTCTCTATATGCGTATTCTGGGCTTGAATTTAAGCATGAGAATAGCATACTATTCACCTGCTATTCATTTGGGTGGAGATCAGATAAATAAAGGTGTGGTGGAGGTGTCTACAGATACGCAGTATTCTGACCTTGACTTAATTTCCTAATAATTCCACCACCTTACACACAAGGAAACCGTGAATAAGGTCTAGTGAACCTACCGGTTCCAAGTGGAAAAAGCATCTACTTATTTTTTTTTGACTGAAATGACACCATTCTCCATGCACTGTAATTTACAACTTGATAAGAGCTAGGTAAATTAGTAATATGTTTGGGTAAGGGAATTGTAAATATAAATGACTTGATTTAGATCTATACCAAACATAAATATAAACGCAACATGTAAAGTGTTGATCCCATGTTTCATGAGCTGAAATAAAAGATCCCAGAAATTTTCCACACTCACAAAAAGCTTATTTTTCTCAAATTTTGTACAGAAATTTGTTTACATCCGTGTTAGTGAGCATTTATTCTTTGCCAAGCTAATCCATCCACCTGACAGGTATGGCATATCAAGAAGCTGATTAAACAGCTTGATCATTATGCTGGGGACAATAAAAGGGCACTCTAAAATGAGGAGTATTTCTTGTCTGTAAAAAAACCCTTTTAAGGGGAGAAGCTCATTCTGATTGGCTAGGCCTGGCTCCCAAGTGGGTGGGCCTATGCCCTCTCCGGCCCACCAATGGTTGTGCCCCTGCCCAATCATGTGAAATCCATAAATTAGGACCTAATGAATATATTTAAATTGACTAACTCCATAAAAATATATTTTTATATTTTTGTTCAATATATTTGATCTTATAATCACTGGAGACAAAACCAGTCATATGACAGCAAACTGAAGCATATCAACAGTAAAGTTTATGAATTTAAATTTTACGGCCTTTTAACTTGCTGGAATAGGCACTCTCAAATGTCTTAATTATAGGCTACCCTGACTTTTTCTGTTTCCTATTTCTATTATGTTAAATATTAGCCACTGTCAGTATCGACCGTCTGCAGGCCTAATAGCCACATATTCAACTGCCAATTTACTGTTAGCTCCCTTCAGTTGGTATAGTCTACATTATCATTCCATTTAATTTCATTGTTTTGTTTACCTTCATTTGCTTCTTCTGTAAACGCCGCCACGGCTGTGTGGTTGTTGTTGAGGATCATTAGTAACAGTTGATAAAACAAATAGGAGAAATGTGGTGGACCCTCTGTTAAACTACACATTTCTCGAGGTTAGAATATCGCAAAAAATATGATATCTTTCATTCGAAAGAAGACAACCTCCCACGTTATAACATCGGCCAGTATTAAAATCTGAAATGTATGATAAACATTTTGATGATCTAAATGTAATATTCCTATTAACTTCCAGTGTAGTTAAGTGGCTTTATTGCAATGCTATATCATACGGGCCTAATTTCTGCCTGCTTGAACGACAATAGCTCAGATAGCCTACATGAAATGACCCCGGGAATCGATAAATTCATTTTTGTTTGCATACATTTTTACAATACAGCCAATTTTGACTTTGCAGCTGTCCCATCTAGCGGAAATTGCTCAGTTCTGCCTCAAGGACCCATCCCAATAAATGTCAACCTGCTTAAGAGGCATAGAGCCCCAGAGTGGAGGTGTCATAATAGCCATAAAACCTAGCGGTCAAACAGGGAAATGGTTCCAATCGTTTTTCCACCATTCATTTTTCCTGTAGGGGATTTTAGAAACACTTAAAATAAGGGCTGTGTTTTGTGTAGGCTTACCCTGGCGTGACGTTTTGATAACCATGTAAATCTCTCTCGGATAAGGTGACTTTTCTCAATATACAGTGGGGGAAAAAAGTATTTGATCCCCTGCTGATTTTGTACGTTTGCCCACTGACAAAGAAATGATCAGTCTATAATTTTAATGGTAGGTTTATTTGAACAGTGAGACAGAATAACAACCAAAAAATCCAGAAAAACGCATGTCAAAAATGTTATAAAATGATTTGCATTTTAATGAGGGAAATAAGTATTTGACCCCTCTGCAAAACATGACTTAGTACTTGGTGGCAAAACCCTTGTTGGCAATCACAGAGGTCAGACGTTTCTTGTAGTTGGCCACCAGGTTTGCACACATCTCAGGAGGGATTTTGTTGCCTTGGCCGTGTGTTTTGGGTCATTGTCATGCTGGAATACCCATCTACGACCCATTTTCAATGCCCTGGCTGAGGGAAGGAGGTTCTCACCCAAGATTTGACAGTACATGGCCCCGTCAAATGATGCGATGAAGTTGTCCTGTCCCCTTAGCAGAAAAACACCCCCAAAGCATAATGTTTCCACCTCCATGTTTGACGGTGGAGATGGTGTTCTTGGGGTCATAGGCAGCATTCCTCCTCCTCCAAACACGGTGAGTTGAGTTGATGCCAAAGAGCTCCATTTTGGTCTCATCTGACCACAACACTTTCACCAGTTGTCCTCTGAATCATTCAGATGTTCATTGGCAAACTTTAGACGGGCATGTATATGTATTCTTGAGCAAGGGGACCTTGCGGGCGCTGCAGGATTTCAGTCCTTCATGGCGTAGTGTGTTATCAATTGTTTTCTTGGTGACTATGGTCCCAGCTGCCTTGAGATCATTGACAAGATCCTCCCGTGTAGTTCTGGGCTGATTCCTCACCGTTCTCATGATCATTGCCACCCCACGAGGTGAGATCTTGCATGGAGCCCCAGGCCGAGGGATATTGACAATTATTTTGTGTTTCTTCCATTTGCGAATAATCGCACCAAATGTTGCCACCTTCTCACCAAGCTGCTTGACGATGGCCCATTCCAGCCTTGTGTAGGTCTACAATCTTGTCCCTGACATCCTTGGAGAGCTCTTTGGTCTTGGCCATGGTGGAGAGTTTGGAATCTGATTGATTGATTGCTTCTGTGGACAGGTGTCTTTTTTACAGGTAACAAGCTGCGGTTAGGAGCACTCCCTTTAAGAGTGTGCTCCTAATCTCAGCTCGTTACCTGAATAAAAGACACCTGGGAGCCAGGAATCTTTCTGACTGAGAGGGGGTCAAATACTTATTTCCCTCATTAAAATGCAAATCAATTTATAACATTTTTGACATACGTTTTTCTGGATATTTTTGTTGTTATTCTGTCTCTCACTGTTCAAATAAACCTACCATTATAATTATAGACTGATCATTTCTTTGTCAGTGGGCAAACGTACAAAATCAGCAGGGGATCAAATACTTTTTTCCCCCACTGTATTCAGCTCTGTTAACTCTCAGATTCTGAAATGCTATTTAGCATCAAAGTAGACATCATGCAAGCTCCTACACATCATCTCTAGCTGATACCTTTGCTAACAGGTATTGTGACAATTTAAAACTTCACGAGACAGTTCACAGAATTGTCCATTTACATTTTTTTGGCCCAATTTATTAATTACTAAATGTAGCTAACATTAGATACTAATGGTCATGTGTAGCTCAGTTGGTAGAGCATGGTGCTTGTAATGCCAGGGTAGTGGGTTTGATTCACACGACCACCCATATGTAAAATGTATGGATGCATGACTGTAAATTGCTTTGGATAAAAGTGTCTGCTAAATGGCATATATAGATTAGTTAATCCAGAGATTATTACTTTTGCCTCGATTCGGCAGTCTCGTCCAGATCATCATGGCATTTGTAGTTATAGAGATTCTTACCAAAAGACTGCCAGTCTCATGGTAATTGACTGTTAATGAACATAAACACATTTTAGCATCTCCAGGCCTCCACACATACAATCCACTGATGCGCCCTTTGGAACATTTAAAAAAGTGTACACCATCACAATAAATCCTTTCTTTATTTTAGGCAGGTTGAAAGAAACATTATGATATGAAGAATATTTATTTCAGAAGAACAGAATATGAGTTGGCCTATTGTATGTTATCTGGCTATGCGCCCTGCCATAGGCTGTAGGCTTGTTCATTTAGCAGACAAGATATGCGTATAAGTGCCGTGCCATTATTTTACATGATTTTATAGTCAGAAGAATATAATTGAATAATTGAATAGACAGGATATTGTAAATAAGAATTTGTTCTTTACTGATTTGCCTAGTTAAATAAAATAAAACATTTAAAAGAGCGTGCAGCCTCTCGCTGCACGACGGTTGATATTCTGCCCAAACTCTGTATGCCATGGGCTCTCCAACCCTGTTCCTGCAGCTACCCAGTGCTTCATTTGTGCAACCATGTGTAATCTGTTTAGGAACATCGATAGTATCATGTTGTCACAACTAAACATATTTCATTAAACTGTTGACAGCCCCTCTCTCTGCATGGTCGAGAAAGGAATTAACTAGAGAGAGGAGGAGATGGAAACACACGGTAGTGAGATATTCTGTAACTAAAGGTAATGTGACAGCCTATTAATTATGAAAATATAAAGATCCCCCATTACTAAACTATTCAAAACCCTACAATTAGTGAATTTGTATTTGATATCTCTGTAAGCCGCCCTGCACAATCAATGAACTAACAGCATCTCCTAAGCCTATACATTCTCTCCCAGACTCATGGATTGAAAGTTTGGAGCATGGCATAAGGTAACCAGTCCATGCAGTATGGATAATAATACAGTCCACACTCAAAGGCGATTAGTAAAATGTGTTTAATTTTGTAGTATAGGCTAGACCAATTATGTACCAAAGACATCATAAATCTGTTGTTTTTATGCCATGCGTAATATGCGGTAGGCTATGTATTGTACAATGGCACAGTCATTATTTTAATTCACATTTATTTTCGGGCTTGGCCTCATAGGCCTCTGCACATGCGTAAGCTCTAGTATGCATATGGTTGTTTTGAATGAGTCATCACCTTAGAAAGCGCTGTCCATTTCGTTGTGTTAGGCTTTGAAACAACACCCACAAGGACCATGTTTTCCCACTCAGTTTCAACCTGTTGTTGAACTTCTTTCTTCAAATTGATCAATCACTTTTTTAAATCTACCGGTTGGTGCTGAAACGGAGACGAATATGCATATATTTAGATGGATTTCTTTCATTGATCCCTATATTCTGAACCCGTTCTGTTGATATATTGTAGTGAGTCTGTCGACAAAATTATACATTTTTTATTTATTTCACCTTTATTTAACCAGGTAGGCAAGTTGAGAACAAGTTCTCATTTACAATTGCGACCTGGCCAAGATAAAGCAAAGCAGTTCGACACATACAACAACACAGAGTTACACATGGAGTAAAACAAACATACAGTCAATAATATAGTAGAAAAATAAGTCTATATACAATGTGAGCAAATGAGGTGAGATAAGGGAGGTAAAGACAAAAAAGGCCATGGTGGCAAAGTAAATACAATAGAGCAAATAAAACACTGGAATGGTAGATATGTAGTGGAAGAAAGTGCAAAGTAGAAATAGAAAAAATGGGGTGCAAAGGACCAAAATAAATAAATACAGTAGGGGAAGTGGTAGTTGTTTGGGATAAATTATAGATGGGCTATGTACAGATGCAGTGATCTGTGAGCTGCTCTGACAGCTGGTGCTTAAAGCTAGTGAGGGAGATAAGTGTTTCCAGTTTCAGAGATTTTTGTAGTTCGTTTCAGTCATTGGCAGCAGAGAACTGGAAGGAGAGGCGGCCAAAGGAGGAATTGGCTTTGGAGGTGACCAGAGAGATATACCTGCTGGAGCGCATGCTACAGGTGGGTGCTGCTATGGTGACCAGTGAGCGGAGATAAGGGGGGACTTTACCTAGCAGGGTCTTGTAGATGACCTGGAGCCAGTGGGTTTGGCGACGAGTATGAAGCGAGGGCCAGCCAACGAGAGCGTACAGGTCGCAGTGGTGGGTAATATATGGGACTTTGTTGACAAAACGGATGGCACTGTGATAGACTGCATCCAGTTTATTGAGTAGGGTATTGGAGGCTATTTTGTAAATGACATCACCGAAGTCGAGGGTCGGTAGGATGGTCAGTTTTACGAGGGTATGTTTGGCAGCATGAGTGAAGGATGCTTTGTTGCGAAATAGGAAGCCAATTCTAGATTTAACTTTGGATTGGAGATGTTTGATGTGAGTCTGGAAGGAGAGCTTACAGTCTAACCAGACACCTAGGTATTTGTAGTTGTCCACATATTCTAAGTCAGAACCGTCCAGAGTAGTGATGCTGGACGGGCGGGCAGGTGCAGGCAGCGATCGGTTGAAGAGCATGCACTTAGTTTTACTTGTATTTAAAAGCAGTTGGAGGCCACGGAAGGAGAGTTGTATGGCATTGAAGCTCGTCTGGAGGGTTGTTAACACAGTGTCCAAAGAAGGGCCAGAAGTATACAAAATGGTGTCGTCTGCGTAGAGGTGGATCAGAGACTCACCAGCAGCAAAAGCGACATCATTGATGTATACAGAGAAAAGAGTTGGCCCAAGAATTGAACCCTGTGGCACCCCCATAGAGACTACCAGAGGCCCGGACAACAGAGTATCCGATTTGACACATTGAACTCTATCAGAGAAGTAGTTGGTGAACCAGGCGAGGCAATCATTTGAGAAACCAAGGCTATTGAGTCTGCCGATGAGGATGTGGTGATTGACAGAGTCGAAAGCCTTGGCCAGGTCAATGAATACGGCAGCACAGTATTGTTTCTTATCGATGGTGGTTAAGATATCGTTTAGGACCTTGAGCGTGGCTGAGGTGCACCCATGACCAGCTCTGAAACCAGATTGCATAGCGGAGTAGGTGCGGTGGGATTCGAAATGGTCAGTAATCTGTTTGTTGACTTGGCTTTCGAAGACCTTAGAAAGGCAGGGTTGGATAGATATAGTAGGTCTGTAGCAGTTTGGGTCAAGAGTGTCCCCTCCTTTGAAGAGGGGGATGACAGCAGCTGCTTTCCAATCTTTTGGAATCTCAGATGACACGAAAGAGAGGTTGAACAGGCTAGTAATAGGGGTTGCAACAATTTCGGCAGATAATTTTAGAAAGAAAGGGTCCAGATTGTCTAGCCCGGCTGATTTGTAAGGGTCCAGATTTTGCAGCTCTTTCAGAACATCAGCTGACTGGATTTGGGAGAAGGAGAAATGGGGAAGGCTTGGGCGAGTAGCTGTGGGGGGTGCAGTGCTGTTGACCGCGGTAGGGGTAGCCAGGTGGAAAGCATGGCCTGCCGTAGATAAATGCTTATTGAAATTCTCAGTTATAGTGGATTTATCGGAGGTGACAGAGTTTCCTATCCTCAGTGCAGTGGGCAGCTGGGAGGAGGTGTTCTTATTCCCCATGGACTTTACAGTGTCCCAGAACTTTTTTGAGTTTGTGTTGCAGGAAGCAAATTTCTGCTTGAAAAAGCTAGCCTTGGCTTTTCTAACTGCCTGTGTATATTGGTTTCTAACTTCCCTGAAAAGTTGCATATCACGGGGGCTGTTCGATGCTAATGCAGAACGCCACAGGATGTTTTTGTGTTGGTTAAGGGCAGTCAGGTCTGGAGAGAACCAAGGGCTATATCTGTTCCTGGTTCTAAATTTCTTGAATGGGGCATGCTTATTTAAGATGGTGAGGAAGGCATTTTTAAAGAATAACCAGGCATCCTCTACTGATGGGATGAGGTCAATATCCTTCCAGGATACCCGGGCCAGGTCGATTAGAAAGGCTTGCTCACTGAAATGTTTCAGGGAGCGTTTGACAGTGATGAGTGGATGTCGTTTGACCGCTGACCCATTACGGATGCAGGCAATGAGGCAGTGATCGCTGAGATCTTGGTTGAAAACAGCAGAGGTGTATTTAGAGGGCAAGTTGGTTAGGATGATATCTATAACTAAAAGGTACACTGTATTTAAAGGGATGGCTTAAGATAAATGTACTGAAAACCCTATTGAATGAAAACTCCACGAGAAAATCTGTTGGCCAGCAAGTGGGAGGGTTTTCAGGGGTTGAATAAAATTGATTCAGAGTGTGCAAGGTAGCCACACCTGCAAAGTGAGTCACACGACTGAATTAGATAAGCTAGGAAAGGCATGCTATCCTATGTCTGAATTGGCCCCTATATATTTATGTATACAGTAAGAAACAGTAAGGTAGTGGATTGATTTCCTTTATTTCTATATTTCTGCACTCGGACTGGCAGTCATTTTAAGCATGTAAAAGGAACAAGGCCTCTCCATCCCAACAATGACCTTGACTTACACATTGCCCAGGTGTCAAATGTGGTGTGAAAATATTCTAGACCAGTTCCAACAGTTTACCTTTCACCTACTCTTTGACTCTGTGTAGCCATGTCACATCAAGTCCAAATTCATATTCATAATAATATGATTATATTTACTTCAGACTGACACGCCTAAAATAATTAACTGTCCAATACTCAAGGAAACTCAATAGGTCTTTTGAAGATCATATCAGAACCTAGAAGGCCTTTCTGCTTTTGTTAGGCCCTCTTTGATTCCTTGTTAAGACCAGAATAGAACTTCAGAAAATACATTGTTGTTTCAATAGTGTATATATAAGAAATAATGGGCTATCTTTGCATCTTAAAATATTACCAGCAGAGCATGATAGACTGCCAACTCCCAAGTTGCACAGCAGTATTTAAAAATCCTTGGAGGAGATGTTGATTTTATTAAGCTCATCTTGTAAACCCTTCTGACTTTATGTTGGGATGCCAGAGAAAACAAGCGGTGCTCCTAAAGTAGGCCTAATCACACCTTGATCAGTGGGAAACAAATTCTATGGTTTGACTTTCTCCTTTAAAATAGCCTAAAGGCATATACTAGAAATTAATCTCATTATTGCATATTTATTTATGTTATAATAATGATCATCTTCTCTGTAATAGTGAGAAGGTTAGTTGTGGTTTAAACTTGGTTTATTTCTTGCTGCAATATATGTGCGACCTAACAAAATTCACTTAGAAATGTGTGTTATAGATCTGTCATTCTCATTGAAAGCCTAAGAAGCGGTAGATATGTTCTATGTGCGCTATTCCTATGCTTCCCGTTCTTAAATGTATTATATATTTTTTTCTTTGGGTTTTGTACAACAGCTTCAAACAGCTGAAAATAAAATATGTTGGGATATGGAAAATATATTTCACAACGGTTTAGATGGTACAATGATTCACTACACTATACATGCTTGTTTTGTCACATAAACTGAAATTAGGCAAACTATTCGAATTTTAGCAACCAGGAAATGTCAGATTTCTGCATATTGCGTCTTAAAATTTGTATTAAAACATGTTTCTTATTAAGTATGCTGTAGGTTTAGGTCACACTTCCCCATAGAAAAAAATAGACTACTGTATTAAACTCGGGACACACCTTTACCTTTAGCACAGATATTGATAAGAGATAGCCAAAAGGCGTAGTCTATTACAAGTTCGAAAATGTGTCAAGCTCACTAATTTAAATAATCTATAGTTGACAAGCGGGCATATAGGGTCCAACATGCCATACAACCTGGCTTTTAAATAAGTTCTGCACACAGTAGGCAATACTGCTGCTGTTACATGTGTTCATATGTGTTCAAAGGCTCATAAAATGTTTCCACTGCTGCCTCAGGTTGTGAGCAGTAGCCTAGTCTACTACTGGAACGAATTAAGTGAGCGAATAACGTGTACCAGCCTATTGCCAAGTAAGGTACCATAACGGAAAAGTCAAACAGAACCCTTGGCATGTCCCAACTCTGACCTCACCCCATTGAAGTAAACATTTTAAAGGGTTAGGGTAGGGGTTAAAGTCCAGGTAGCAGATAATGGACCTGTATATTAACTAATATATACATGGGTTCTAACTTGACAAATTCTTTGTTAGTTTACAATTGTACAATTTATCCTCCAGCGTATGAAGATGAAGAAGACTACCAGAAAGCTCCGAACACAAGATTGTATGAGTCACAAGATGGCGGAATATATTGCCTGTAGTCTACTGTACATGGTAATATATTGCCTGTAGCCTACTGTTCATGGTAATATATTGCCTGTAGTCTACTGTACATGGTAATATATTGCCTGTAGTCTACTGTACATGGTAATATATTGCCTGTAGTCTACTGTACATGGTAATATATTGCCTGTAGTCTACTGTACATGGTAATATATTGCCTGTAGTCTACTGTACATGGTAATATATTGCCTGTAGTCTACTGTACATGGTAAGCTAATGCGCACCAAGTGTCACTTCACTTTTGGAAAGTGAAGTGAAGTGGAAAACTGCTATGAGGATCTTTCTACAATATTCATATTGACACAATTACAATCTTTATAGAATAAAAAATCTAATTTCATAAATGATGTGGAAAAACTAATTTGCATGAAAATTAGCTAGCCACCAGCAGATGAAACAGAAAGTGAATTCTCTCCTCCCTCTCACAGCTTGTGGCTACCACTGTCTAACTGGCTAGGTTTAGAATTTTTACTAGCCCTTACCAGGGACAAACTTAGCTATATTATTGACATTTGGCAGTACGCAAACAAAATCTAGCTCACTTATTTTGCCAGCTAGAAAGAAATAGCCACCAATTCATTCAGACACAGGAGGAAGAGGATAGCAAGCAAACGTTATCTGCTGCCTCTTCAACAAAAAGCAACTGTGCGGGCGTTTTATAGGCTCCTGACCAACTATGCTTTTTTGTGTATTTTTTTTGCGCTGATCAAAACTTTTTTTGTGCATAATGTTTCTGCCATCGTTTCCAATTACCGAAAAGAGCTTCTGGACATCAGAAAAGCTATCACTAACTTCGATTTGGATGAGGACTTCTACTTCAATGAGTCGGAGGCGAAAGACATATTGATTTATCCCGGACCAGGCCCAAATCCCCGACACTCAAAGAAGGAGACGGCGCTATAGAGGCCAGCGTGCAGGACACCTGGCGAGACTACGTCGGAGAATGGAAAACAATCACCTCTACCTTTGGCAAACGTGCAATCACTGGAGAATAAACTGGAGGAGCTCCATTCGAGACTATCCTATCAATGTTGTCTGAAGAACTGTAATATCCTATGTTTCTCCGGACATGGTAAATATAAATCTAGCTGGGTTTTCTGTACATTGGCAGGACAGAACGGCAGCGTCGGAGAAGCTCAGGGAACAGGGGGTGTCTGTCTCTTTGTTAACTCTATATTTTTACCACAAACCGATGCTGGCACTAAGATCGCACTCAACAAACATTATAGGGCCATAAGCAAACAAGAAAATACTCACTCAGAGGCAGCGCTCCTAGTGGCCGGTGACTTTAATGCAAGAAAACTGGAATCGGTTTTTACCTCATTTCTACCAGCATGTCACCTGTGCAACTAGATCATCTTTACTCCACGCACACAAAGCTCTCCCTCACCCTCCATTTGGCAAATCTGAATATAACTATATCCTCCTGATTCCTGCTTTCAAGCAAAAACTCAAACAGGAAGTACCAGTGACGCACTCAATACGGAAGTGGTCTGATGAAGCAGATGCTAAGTTACAGGACTATTTCGCTAGCACAGACTGGAAAATGTTCCGGGATTCATCCAATGACATTGAAGAGCTTACCACATCAGTCACCAGCTTCCTTAATAAGTGCATCGACGACATAGTCTCCACAGTGACCATATGTACATATCCCAACCGGAAGCAATGGATTACAGGCAACATCGGCACTGATCTAAAGGCTAAAGCTGCCGCTTTCAAGGAGCGGGACACTAATCCGGACACTTATAAGAAATCCTGCTATGCCCTCCAATGAACCATCAAACATGCAAAGCATCAATACAGGACCAAGACTGAATCTTACTACACTGGCTCTGACGCTCGTTGGATGTGGCAGGGTTTGCAAACTATCATGGATTACAGCCCCGAGCTGTCCAGTAACGCAAGCCTACCAGACAAGCTAAATACCTTCTATGCTCACTTCGAGGCTAGCAACACTGAACCATGCATGAGAGCACCAGCTGTTCCAGATGACTGCGTGATCACATTCTCTGTAGCCGATGTAAGACCTTTAAACAGGTTAACATTCAAAAAGTCGCAGGGCCAGACAGATTACCAGGACGCATACTCAGGGCATGCGCTGACCAGCTTGTAAGTGGCAATCCACTTGTTGTTGGTTGGCTCGCTCCGACTGGCCGTTAGACTGGGAGTGGAACCTGGAGGACAGGCTGGCCGACGACCCAATGAGTGTGCAGAACGCCTTCCAGAACCGGGACAAGGACTGAGGACCCCGGTCGGAGACCATGTCCACTAGCAGTCCATGGATCCGGAAGACATGCTGCACCATGAGCTGGGCCGTCTCTTTGGCAGAGGGTAGCTTGGGGAGAGGAATGAAGTGGGAGGCTTTGGAAAACCGATCCACTACGGTCAGGATGGCGGTGTTGCCCTCAGACGGGGGGAGACCTGTGACAAAGTCCAGGGATATGTGAGACCAGGGACAGGCACAGGTTGAAGGAGACCAGGAGCTTGCCAAAGAGTCTTGTTCTGTGAACAGATCGTGCATGCGGCAATGAACGCGGAGACGTCAGGAACCATGGTAGGCCACCAAAAGCGTTGTCGCACAAAGGCCAAGGTCCACCGGGAGCCAGGGTGGCAGGCAAACCTAGAGGAGTGGGCCCACTCCAGGACTGAGGAGCGTACCACGTCAGGAACGAACATCCGGAACAAACCTGTCGGATGTGGAACACGTGCTCTTGGGCGGAACAGGAGAAGACGAGATGACGTCGAGGTAGACGAAGATGAACCGGTTCAACATGTTGCGGAGAACATCATTAACCAGAGCCTGGAACACAGAAGCGCAGTTCGACATGTTCCTGCACGGAGTATCCGAGGAAGTAAAGGACGAGCTTGCAGCCCGGAAACTACCAACTGATCTCAACTCGCTCATCGCCTTGACCATTCGGATCGATGTGCGACAACAGGAACGAAGGAAGGAGAGGAGATTCGATTTCACTCACCCGTCCAAGGATTCGACCTCGCCTCCGAGGCATCCCGGAAGTCAATGACGGATTTGTTGCCGAGAGAACCCGAGGCTACCCGAGTTCTCCAGAGAGTCTCCGAAGACTGCAGATTCACCTCTTCCCGAGCCTATGCAACTAGGTAGAGCTAGGCTGTCTCCAGCTTAGGCTTCACACTAGGAGTTGCCTGTATTGTGGGATTACTAGCCAGTTCATACTATCACGTTTCAGGTAAGACCCAGATGCAGACAGTGTCAAAGTAACAAAAGTTTATTACTAGTAAAGGGGCAGGCAAAACGACAGGTCAAGGGCAGGCATATGTCAGTAATCCAGATAGGGTGCAAAAGGTCCAGAATGGCAGGCAGTCTCAGGGTAAGAGCAGGCAGGGGACAATAATCCAGTGTGGTGTGGCAAGGTACAGAATGGCAGGCAGGCTCAGGGTCAGGGCAGGCAGAATGGTCAAAACCGCAAAAAACTAGAAAACAGAAACTAGAACAGACAGGAGCAAGGGGAAAAACGCTGGTAGGTTTCACGAAATAAAATGAACTGGCAACAGATAGACAACACAGGTAGATTGGCGACACCTGGAGGGGTGGAGACAAGCACAAGGACAGGTGAAACAGATCAGGGTGTGATACATAAGTTACGTTACGTTTGGTATGGTTACATATGTTACGTTTGGTATGGTTACATAAGACAGATGTAGGGTGGGTGGTTGGTCGGGTAGATGGGTGGGCATATAACGCAAACATCTAGCAACAGAAAGGTTGCGAGTTCAAATCTCATCGCGGACAACTTGAGCAATTTAGCTAATTAGCAACTTTTCAACTACTTATTACTTTTTAACTACTTTGCATCTACTTAGCATGTTAGCTAACCCTAACCTTAATCCTTTTAGCTAACCCTTCACCTAACCCTAACCTTAACCCTTTTAGCTAACCCTTCCTTTAACATTAACCTAACAACTAACCCTAACCCCTAGCCTAACCCTAAGATTAGCCACCTAGCTAGAATTCATAACATATCATATGTTTTGCAAATTCATAACATACTGTCCATTTTTTTTTTTTTTTTTTTTTTTTTTTTTTAACATATTGTACGTTTTACAAATTGGTAACATACTGTATAATAAGATTTGTAATTTGTAACATACAAAATGGGTGATGGACATCCACACATTAATACATACAATAAAAAACTTAACATATCATACTAAATGTGCCCCACCACCTTGATTCGGTCTTATGTAGCAACATTTTAAATGGTGTTTTTTAAATTGGCTAACAGTAAAGTTTCAGAGCTAGAAAATGGTATATCATATACTGCAGTTGAGGAACAATGGGAAAGTAAATATTCTTTGAAGGTTGATAAACTTGTAAACCCACTTTTGAGAAAATGGCCTTGAATGTTTTGGTACACCTACTGGAGAGCTCATCTTTGTCTACACCCATTCAGCATCGTTCACACCATTTTATGCCTTAGCCCCACCCATCTCTTTAAGGATTCACATGTACTAAAAAGAGTAACATATTGTAGTAAGCAACCAAAGATTTCAAGATTTAAAAGTGGTGAAAGGAGTAGCAAAAAGTAGTAGTAAAAATATTCTTTATCTAGTCCTATATCCTAATCTGACTTTGATGCAGGTCATGTTATTCCTCACATTACCGTCTCTGGTAAACACACACTATATCAAATAAAATCAAAGTTTATTTGTGACATGCACAGGATACAGAAAGTGTAAACGGTACAGTGAAATGGTTACTTGCATAGTGGAGTCTTTTGTTTAGACATGTAGCTAGGTAGCTAGCTAACTAAACATTGAACCATAATCCCAACCCATACTTCCATGCATGAATCTGCAGGTAGCTAAAGCTAACCAACTAGGTTCAATGTTAGTTAGCTAGCTAACATTAGGCTATAACTAACAATGCAAATGGCTTTCTGAGATACAAATAATATTACTGCACAGATCATACACGTAACGTTAGCTAGTGAGCCAGCCAGTTTACGTTATCTAGCTAGCTAACAGTATGCTTTAATTTGCAATGATAATGACTTTATGACAAAATCTGAAACGTATAATATCTGAAAATGTTGCTAGACTCTTGCCCATATACATGGATGAACCATTCTCCCTCTCTGTCATTGATGCCATGGTTGCCCGTAGTTTGAAGATGTAATCCAGAGACAGGTGTTTTATACAACAGCCTTCTGTGTTATCTTTTCGACTCCCTCCACATTTGCAATCATTGCCGTTTCTTCCCCATCACTGTCATCAGAAGAATCTACAATGTCTGGTTCAATGAAAAATGTTTCTACCTAAATCATGCATTTCCTCATTGTCTGATTCATTTTCAGAATCAGAGTGAGTCAGAATGGCACGATCGTCCTCCAGAAAGTAGTCCATCACAACTTTTCACACTGATCTTTGTCGATAGCGGGCAGCGATGTTGAGAGCAGGAGCAACACTTTTGCAGTTCTTAAAGACATCTTTCAAAAAAGCTGCGGTAGCAAGGATTATCTACACATACTGAGCATGTTGTAGACAGAAGTGTACTACATGGCAGACCAATCCAATCTCATCTCTCGGTATGTCCAGCCCATCCATTATCTCAGCAAATCATGGCTAGCGGGAATATTCCTGTCTTTTTCTGTGGCTAAACCAACTAGGCTCAATTGACCTATTTTATTTGTATTTTCAGATGTCATACAAGTGTGTTATTAACGCATATGAAAGTTCACATAATCCAAAAGGTATTTCTGCAACAACAACAAAATATATTTTTTATATATAACAAAATATATATGTTCAAATGCCTTTCCTGTGAAGTAGTGACCTGAGACAGAAGCCTAGCTTCCTGGAACAGGTCACAAATGGAGTGCCTAGGATTTCTGTACAGAATAATACTAAATGCTCTGAGACCAGGTTAGGTTTCCATCCAACCTTCTTATGTGAGTAAAGTAACGTTACATGTCAGAAAAAAATAAAAATAATGACAGTCCTAACGGAAACAACATTTTTCTGGAAACTTTCCTAATGTCGACAAAACAAAATATGCTAGACAAGGTGGGATATTTTTTTTATGCGAGAAATGTTGGTGGAAAAGCTTTTATGCGCAAATATCGATGTAATAACCATCACATCAAAGTAAACTTGGAGTCACGCGGTGACATGTTGTGTGGTCCTCCCACTATGACTTGTCTGGAAAGCATGCAGTTTATTAGGCTACAGATTAAATACATTTTGATTACTGTGCATTGTTGGGTTTAGAGCTTGCAAGAAAGGCATTTCACTGTACTTGTGCATGTGACATTAAACGATTAAATACATTGTGATGAACTTCACAGGGTGGTGAAAATGTAAGGTGATGAGCTTGATGTTCCATTCCAATAGATATTGAGGGTGTTATCAACAATGCTTGCCTGCTTTTTGAAAAATAAAATAATCTTGCTCTTTTGTCCATATCATCATGTAGGCTATCTGCGCACACTGTATCTGCAAGCAATTGGCTAGAGCGCACATGTCAATACCAGAGTGGGCACACTCGCTATATAACGCAAACAACATTTATGAAAACCATCCGTAGAGTTGAAAATGCGATGAAAACCATTTAACTTTGTATTAGATACATGGAAATGTAACCGCAAAAGGTATTTTTATGTGTACCATGTCATCACGCACAGACTTATCTGCAACCAGTCAATTTGATGGAAACACATCTCTGGTGGGAAAATGCGCATATTGTTTTTATGTGGATTTTAGAATATTTGCGAGATAATCTGTCATCAATTGGATGGAAACCTAGTTAGGGATAATGCTGGGTCTCTGCTTGTGCTTCTGACTGTTGGAGATGCTTTAGAAGCAACATTAATGGCAGTGGTGGAAGAAGTACCTATTGTCATACTTGAGTAAAAGTAAAGATACATAAGATACATACCATTAATAGAATCAAGTAAAAGTGCAAGTCACCGCGTAAAATCCTACTTGAGTAAAAGTCTAAAATGGTTTTAAATATACTTAAGTATCAAAAGTAAATGTAATTATTCAAATATACTTAAGTATCATATGTAAAAGTACAAATAATTTTAAATTCCGTATATTAAGCAAACCAGATGGCACCATTTTCTTGTTTTTTTTAATGTATAGACAGCCAGGGGCAGGTTCCAACACAGACATAATTTACAAACTGAAGCATGTGTTTAGTGAGTCCGCCAGATCAGAGGCAGTAGGGATGACCTGGGATGTTCTCTTCACAGGTGTGTGAATTAGACAATTTTCCTGTCCTGCTAAGCATTCAAAATGTTATGAGTACTTTTGGGTGTCAGGGGAAATATTTATTTAGAAATATAGTGAAGTAAAAGTTGTCAAAAATATAAATAGTAAAGCCCAATTCGCCCACCTCACAAATGTATCCCACTTTTTACAAAGTTTTTCATTCACAGTGTTACACTGACCATAGGGCCTTATCGGATTACAACATTACAACGTTATGACAATTGATTTATGAGTTTGTAATTTGGGAATGTTTTCTTGGGGTGCTCTAAATTACTATTATATGCGTTTCTGGCCTTAAAAAATAGGTGCTACAGGTTAGGGGTTAAGGTATGGACTTCCCAAGAAACCCGAATTGCACTAACCTACCTTTCCTAAATGAGGATGCAACATTGATTTATGTTAGAGAATGTTTTTAGCTCTCATTACTGGAAGGCAATATGCATTTAATTGATCATTGAGTTGTTTTAACTGCCCATGCCTTGAAAGCATGTTCTGGAGATGCGTAGGGCTAATTTAATGTTTTTTGGTTTTGGTGATGTGGGTTGAATTCACCGTGCACATCAAATTTTGGCTTCAAAATCCCACAGCAATATGCAGTTAGGGGCCTACTCAGCTCAATCGCATATTCCTTTATAAAACCTAAAACCCTTCACTAATTTACCTCTGCGCACAGCGACGCCCCATTACGCCAGTGAAATGCAACCAGACAGTGTTGAGCTCGCTGTGTGTGTTTATTCTCGACTTGGCATATGTGCATCGCACTGAAGGCGAGAGAGTGTGTTTCTCTCACCGGTGTCTGCTTTCAGTGACACTTCCTCACGAAGGGGGTCGTCGTTTAAGCTATAGTCTATGCTTGAAGCACAGCTGGTACCACAGGGTGTGTAATGTCACATAGGAGTTTCGATTATTTTTGTATCTTTTTCCAGACACAGAAAAAACAACCACATCGGCTCATTGTCCCGTGCCTCGCCTAACTTTGGACGGTCCGTATCGGGCTCTCTTTATCCTGGTCAGTGTCGCTTGCACTTGTAGGCTGACTTTTTGCGCTGGATATGGGTGAAATCTGCTCAAGGCGCGGGCAATGACACATATAAAAGGATGATGGACAAGGAAGCTTTAAAGGGACTCTTCTCTCTGTCAATTGCATGGTGTTTTCTGATCTCACTTTCTGGAGAGGTATGTGCCTGCTTTTTCTTTCATTATCACTGCGTTTCTGTTTGGAACGGCTATTCATTTACAACAGAAAGGTAAACACAGGTGACCCATAGATAACCTAACCAAATTCCTTACGATTTACAGTCATTAAAATGTGTAGGCAATAGACTTCGCGTAGTTTATTAGTTATGCGTAGCCAATATACACTTACGCGAATGGCAATATCGATGCTGTGCGTGGCAATGTCCTGTGTGCCAGTAAACCCGAATTCCGAGGTTAAACATATTCACTTGAATTTTCACCTGAATATCATATTAGACCTACTGCTGCAATGCATCATTATTAAGCTTTTATTTTCATTCCAATGATTGTATCGTGCCCTATAGGCTACATTTTAATTTCACTAAGGTATTAGATCCCAAGAAAACTTGAGCGCCAGCAATTATTGCCTACCTACCCCTATCCGTTTGTTTCATTGCCCGTTGAAGGAAATACTTTGGACAGACCATTATTCTCAGCAATTGAACTTGGCTTGTTTTTAACATAAGGCTGTATAAGCCCACCCTAGTATAAATATATATACAGTACTCATCAAAAGTTTGGACACACCTACTAATTTAAGGGTTTTTCTTTATTTTTTACTATTTTCTACAGTGTAGAATAATAGTGAAGACATCAAACCTATGAAATAACACATATGGAACCATGAAGTAACCAAATAAGTGTTAAACAAATCAAAATATAGTTTATATTTGAGATTATTCAAAGTAGCCACCCTTTGCTTTGATGACAGCTTCATGAGGAATGCTTTTCCAACAGTTTTGAAGGAGTTCCCACATATGCTGTGCACTTGTTTGCTGCTTTTCCTTCACTCTGCGGTCCAACTCATCCCAACCATCTCAATTGGGTTGAGGTCGGGTGATTGTGGAGGCCAGGTCATCTGATGCAGCACTCCATCACTCTCCTTGGTCAAATAGCCCTTACACAGCCTGGAGGTGTGTTTTAGGTCATTGTCCTATGGAAAAACAAATGATTGTCCCACTAAGCACAAACCAGATGAGATGGTGTATTGCTGCAGAATGCTGTGGTAGCCATGCTGGTTAAGTGTGCCTTGAATTCTAAATAAATCACTGACTGTCCATGCTTCACGCTGGGAACCAAACATGCAGAGATCATCCATTCACCTACTCTGCGTCTCACAAAGACACAGTGGTTGGAACCAAAAATCTGGACTCAGACCAAAGGACAGATTTCCACCGGTCTAATTTCCATTGCTCATGTTTCTTGGCCCAAGCAAGTCTCTTCTTATTATTGGTGTCCTTTAGTAGTGGTTTCTTTGCAGCAATTCGACCATGAAGGCCTGAATCACGCAGTCTCCTCTGAACAGTTGATGTTGAGATGTGTCTGTTACTTGAACTCTGTGAAGCATTTATTTGGGCTGCAATCTGAGGCTGGTAACTCTAATGAACTTATCCTCTGCAGCAGAGGTAACTTTGGGTCTTCCTTTACTGTGGCAGTCCTCATGAGAGCCAGTTTCATCATAGCGCTTGATGGTTTTTGCGACTGCATTTGAATAAAGTTTAAAAGTTCTTGAAATGTTCTGGATTGACTGACCTTCAAGACTGTCATTTCTCTTTGCATATTTGCGTAAACAGACACCTCACAAGTCCTCAACTGGCAGCTTCATTAAATAGTACCCGCAAAACACCAGTCTCAACGTCAACAGTGAAGAGGCGACTCCAGGATGCAGGTCTTCTAACCAGAGTTGCAAAGAAAAAGCCATATCTCAGACTGTCCAATAAAAATAAAAGATTAAGATGGGCAAAAGAACACAGACACTGGACAGAGGAACTCTGCCTAGAAGGCCAGCATCCTGGAGTCGCCACTTCACTGTTGACGTTGAGACTGGTGTTTTGCGGGTACCATTTAATGAAGGTGCCAGTTGAGGACTTGTGAGGCGTCTGTTTCTCAAACTAGACACACTAATGTACTTGTCCTCTTGCTCAGTCTACACTATATTTCTGATCAATTTGATGTTATTTTAATGGACAAAAAATGAGCTTTTCTTTCAAAAACAAGGTCATTTCAAAGTGATCTCAAACTTTTAAACGGTAGTGTATTTTAATTTGTTTAACACTTTTTTGGTTACTACATGATTCCATATGTGTTATTTAATAGTTTTGATGTCTTCACTATTATTATACAATGTAGAAAATAGTACAAATAAAGAAAAACCCATGAATGTGTAGGTGTGTCCAAGCTTTTGACTGGTACTGTGTATATATAAATAAATTATTAACCTTCAGTCTATTTCTGAAGGCTGACTGTGTGTCCTATATGCGCAAAGTTAGCGCGCCTATCAATTAATAAAGAAAACGATAGTCTGTACATTTGGTTGAATAGGACCCGATTTTTTTTGTCATCTGCAGGCGATTAGATTTGATAGTGAGAGATCTTTTTGTCAAACCGCCCCATCCCTTGCACAAGTCATACGTCAGTAGGGAGTGATCTACATTAGCGTGATCAACACTGAGTTGGCTGATACCCCATTTCATGGGTGCACAATCCATAGGTTAGGCTGTACAGTGCATATAGCAGTGCATTCGGAATTTATTCAGATCACTTGGCTTTTTCCACATTTTGTTACATTCCAGCCTTATTCGAAAATGGATTCATTGTTTTTTTCCCTCATCAATCTACACATAATGCCCCATAATGACTAAGCAAAAACTGTTTTTAATAAAATTGTGCAAATGTATAAATAAATGAAATATCACATTTACACAAGTTTTCAGACCCTTAACTCAGTACTTTGTTGATGCACCTTTGGCAGTGATTACAGCCCCGAGTCTTTTTGGGTATGACGCGACAAGCTTGACACACCTGTATTTGGGAAGTTTCTCTCATTCTTCTCTGC
Organism: Salmo trutta; assembly: GCF_901001165.1. Lineage (NCBI taxonomy): Eukaryota > Metazoa > Chordata > Actinopteri > Salmoniformes > Salmonidae > Salmo > Salmo trutta. The sequence continues at coordinate 19,843,538 of NC_042961.1, read as the reverse complement.
AGATCCTCTTTAGCTCTGTCATGTTGGATGGGGAACGTCGCTGCACAGCTATTTTCAGGTCTCTCCAGAGATGTTCGATCGGGTTCAAGTCCGTCTCTGGCTGGGCCACTCAATGACGTTCAGAGACTTATCCCGAAGCTACTCCTGCGTAGTCTTGGCTGTGTGCTTAGGGTCGTTGTCTTGTTGGAAGGTGAACCTTCGCCCCAGTCTGAGGTCCTGAGTGCTCTGGAGCAGGTTTTCGTCAAGGATCTCTCTGTACTTTCATCTTTCCGTTCATCTTTCCCTCAATCCTGACTAGTCTCTCTGCCGCTGAAAAACATCCCCACAGCATGATGCTGCAACCACCATGCTTCACCGTAGGGATGGTGCCAGGTTTCCTCCAGACTTGACGCTTGGCATTCAGGCCAAAGAGATCAATCTTGGTTTCATTAGGCCAGAGAATCTTGTTTCTCATGGTCTGAGAGTTCTGTAGGTGCCTTTTGGCAAACTCCAAGCGAGCTGTCATGTGCCTTTTACTGAGGAGTGGCTTCCATCTGGCCACTCTATCATAAAGGCCTGATTGATCCAGTGCTGCAGGGATGGTTGTCCTTCTGGAAAGTTCTCCCATCTCCACAGAGGAACTCTGGAGCTCTGTCAGTGACCATCGGGTTTTTGGTCACCTCCCTGACCAAGGCCATTCTGGGGTATTGTGTGTAGATTGATGAGGACATGTGTTATTTAATCCAGTTTAGAATAAGGCTATAATGTAACAAATGTGGAAAAAGTAAAGGGGTCTGAATACTTTTCGAATGCACTGTAGGTATGCCCCCAATGCAATTCTGAATTCAAATACATCCACAGTGCGTTTACAACAGATTTATTTTTAAACATTCCAACCTTGTTTAGCATTATCTTGTCCAATTGTTGCATAATTACTCTATTTGTATCAGTTTGCATCAGTTTCAATGGGTGACTTTTATTTGAAGCCGAACCCTGCCGATTCCACTATTGAGGCTCACGCTGATGCTGTTCACAACACACTGGTGAGTTATCTCATGCGTTTTACAGTCTGAGCTGTGCAAGAGTGAGCCACCAATAAAAGTGTAAACAATGGAGCAAATGCATCCAATGATATCTTCATACTCACTTGCAAATAGCAATTGATGTACATAGCCAATGACATTCCTTGAGAGCAACGTTACATTTTTGTAAGGCATGGTTTCAAGCTATACATCAAGTGATAACAAAAGCACAAACAATGGAGTAAAATACAACAATTGTAGACTACTAATTGCTTGCTCTTTATGCATCAGTCTTATGAATAAGTCTTAAATGAATAAGCCTCATGAATATTACATACTATAAATGCTTTGCAAATTATTATAAGTTATAAATGCTTATGAACTGTATGCATGTTTATAGATGTTTAGAAATATTGAAATACGTATTTATGTATAATGTGTATAGGCTACTATTTATAAATAGTTTATTCAGTCTTATTAATGTTATTATAAAGTGTTACCCAATAGGCTAGGGAACTACAGCCCCTTGTCCCTTTCCCCAAAGAATATTGCTCAAAGCTATTTTTTCTCATTATAAATTTGTGCTTTAGATGTCTGCAAGCGGCACGTTTTTTCCTGCCGTTAAGTTGCAGGATGCTTCAGGCGTTACCCCAGCTGCCCCCGTCTCCATTAGATTGACAGATGCAATTATTAGAGTTCAACTGACTAATGTGCAGACTATGCTATACCGAAAGTAGACCTAGTCCCAGACATTGCGTCACCGCGTGCTGTTTCCCATGCGTGACAGTATTGATTTCAGTGGCCTCCGTTGTGATAATGGTGCCTTAAAGTAGCACCCCTTAACTTAACCCTGCAATAATTTTATTGCGTTCTGCATATACATTCTAAACTATGCCTCCTGTTCCCAGCCTCAGTGGTGACGAAGTCATTGAAAATATAGCAGAAGAGAAGAGAGATAAACATGGTTAACACAATGTTAAAACTATTTTCACTGATCCACAGAATAGCATGATAGAGTAATACCATATGACTACAAGTAGGCTACAATACAATATAATACAACAGTGAGAGAGAGATAATAAGTTGTTGGGTATGAAAGCTTCAAACAATCCGCAAGGCTACTTACAGGACATAAGGGGCTACTTATGAACAAGCATCCATAAGCTAATGTGGGACACTTGCTCTAAGTGGCATAGGCCTGAAGCTTCATATTCTGTTGTCTTGTTTTTTTGCAGGTCATCTCTCAAGACACCTACCTAAATACTCTGCAGAGTGCAGGTAGACACCGCTTTTCCTGTTCCTCTTATTTCTAATAGGTCTTGATTTCATCTGTCCATCATTGTGATTCTTCCAAATCATCTAAGGACATGGATAAACAACTAAGCAGCATTAAATGAATAGCTTAAATGTACATACTTAGTGGGATGATGTGGGGTGTGGATGTGAGATGGTGGTGTGTTGTTTCAGCAAAATGTCACGAATTCAGATTAAAAGCTTGAAAAAGCCCTTTATCAAAAATGCCCCCTTACTCTGCTAAAGCCGTTATTACCGAGTCCTTTGTCACCAGCACTGCTCATAATCAGATGGTGATTCTGATTGGGCCCCTGAAGGATGGGACGATAGTTAGGCAACGTTCAACATCTCTTGCTCTCGCTCTTGCTCTCTTTAACCTCATTTCAGAAACGTCTTATCCACAGCCAAAAGACTCATAACCAGCTTTAGTATTAGCACCAAACAGCTTTGAAAATGCAAGCTGCTTTTTCCTAGAAAAAAAAAGAGTTCTCCTTTTTGACGGTTAGGGATTCATCCAAGCCGGATCCCTGCAGCTAAGAAATAGGCAAAATCACACAGTGCTCAGTATTGCTGAGTATATGAAGGGAACACTTGATCTCTCGTTCAGCTTGTAATGTGATATGAATTTTAGCATGTACATGGAAATGGATGGTTATTAGATGAAAGAGTTGAGATGATAGATACAACATTTCATCTCATATACCAATTAGTCTTTGAACCATCACCACACCCTCCATGCCCAGGCAGGTCCAGTCCTTTGGATCCCTCGGGCGCGATGCTAATATCTTATCCAACACTACCAACCCCCCCTTTACCCATCCCACGCCTTAGACTCCTAGTTCATGCTCAGACAGAATGAGATTCCTACCAGATTGCCTCATGTTCAGGCTTTCACTTATGGAAATGCGAGTGGCCCTGATTTAAACAAGGCCCTGCTTTTAGAGCCCTGACATCATCTCTGATAAAGACTCCCACTTTCCATCAACCAGATACTGCATGTCTGGTTCTTGTCTTCGCTGAAGTTACTGTTATGTTATGGGGTCTCAACAGGAGTTCCAGTCTGGTTATTATAGATGGTTGTTTCCATTTGTGGCTCAACTATAGACACCCATCAGGGATAGAATGTGAGCTATGCTAAGAGACTTTAGAGCTTATTAAAACTAGGATGGACAGTGGAACATTTTTATGACACCCACGTGCATACTTAGTTTCTTGCTCTCAATGCATGCATTCATATACTCACTCAGCTCCTCTGCATGGGAACTGAGGTTATCCATACACATACACATTCGATACAGCACGTCTGCTTTGACGTGCTGGTGATCTTTTGATTTGTCTTTGGGGTTTTGTGTGTTCGTGTTTGTGTCTGCAGCGTAAGCTTGTCCATGTGTGTGTTTGAATCTGTGTGTGAGCGTGTGTCTGTTTGTGTGGCGCGTGCGTGTGTGTGTTTAAGGATCAGTGTGTTCCGGTAACCTTTCCTAATAACCTTTCTGTGTCTGGCACCCTCTCACTGTGTGAACTCTATCAAATATGTTTCTCTTCTCAATATGCCAGGCAGGGAAGCTGGATGAGGTGGAATCATTGTGAGATTGAGACATGTGCTGAGAAGAAACACCATCACAGATAGTGGTGACTCAGAAGGATTTAGGATCAGCTTAGTACATAAAAACATCTCACACATCTCAGTGTCTCAAAACCATATTTACTTTCTAAAATATTCAATGCCTTAGGGAATGGCAGATACAAATTGAAAAATGAGAACACAGTTTAGTTGAAGAGGAAAGAAAGGCACAGGCTCTGAGAGAATAAGATGTTTTGGCTTTGCTTTCTGGGGAGTCATTTAGACTGGGAGTTGGGACAAATAACTGTCAGTCACACTTGGTATTATTCAATGGTACCTGCCATGATGTTGACAGCATAGGAGGCCTTAGAAGACAAACTGTGCCTGAGACCGGTGCGTACAGCCCAGTACATCACTGGGGCCAAGCTCCCTGCCATCCAGGACCTCTATATTAGGCAGTGTCAGAGGAAGGCTCTACACAACACCCACTCACATACAATCATCATCTATGTTGCTGCTACTCTGTTTATCATATATATTGATACCTAGTCACCTAACCCCTGTACTGTACATATCTACCTCTATCGATCCAGTGTCTTTGCACATTGTAGGTATGGTACCTGAACTGACTCTGTATATATAATGCTTACTTACTTTATTGTGTTCTTATTAGTTCTCATTTTTTATATATTGCGTGTTTTTGTTCTACCTTGTTATTTTTTGTATTACTTTGTTATTAATTACAGCATTGTTGGGGTTAATGCATTTCACTGTACTTGTGCATGTGACATTAAAAGAAACTTGAAACTTGACTCTTCCAGCACTCATTGACCCCAACAAATCTCTCAATCTACCTCTGTGATCCATCTTGACAAAGACAGACTCCAACCCTTAGGCACTGCTGACATCTGAAAAGATTGGATAGGTGTTTAGAAAAATGCATATTCAAAACTATTCTATCTGGTCTATCTATCTAGTCTATCAAAGAGCAAGGTGGAGCTATTACCGTATTGCTCATACAGATGTCGGATCTTAATTTGAGCCAGTTTTCAACAGCAGGAAAATAATCCTGCAGCAACAGGAAATGTGGATTATAATTGATGGACATTTTTAATAGGGGTTGATACATTTTTCGTAAGGGAAAATCAAGTCTGAAATTACAAACTTCAGAATACTTTTTAAACCTGAAATACAGTACAAGTTTTAAATGTTCTGTTTCCTGCATGCAGGAATGTTCTTCTGCAACATGGTTATGAAATTAAGACCCTACATTTGTACCTAGCCAATCCTTTCAGATCTACATAAAGTGACCAGGATATGGGGCAAGACGTCAATCTGGAATTGAGCAGAGTATTCCTCCTTCAAGATGTCTTCTCTCTCAGGCATCAATCTTTGGACACCCTCTCCAGTCTTGTCTCTCACTGCTGGTATTTGGTGTTTTGGTATTTTTTTAGGATCCCTATTAGCTGTTCCGAAAGCAGCAGCTACTCTTCCTGGGGTCCACATGAAACATGGCATAATACAGGACATTAATAGACAAGAACATCTCAAGGACAGAACTACATCAATTTAAAAAGGCATACGTAGTCTACATATCAATACATTCACACAAACTATCTAGGTCAAATAGGGGAGAGGCTTTGTGCCATGAGATGTTGCTTTGTCTTGTTTTTTGAAACCAGGTTTGCTGTTCATTTGAGCAATATGAGATGGAACGGAGTTCTGTGCAATAATGGCTCTATATAATACTGTATGCTTTCTTGAATTTGTTCTGGATTTGGGGACTGTGAAAAGACCCCTGGTGGCATGTCTGTTGGGGTACGTGTGTGTCTCAGAGCTGTGTGTAAATTGACTATGCAAACAATTTGAGATTTTCAACACATCAATGTTTCTAATGAAAATAAGAAGTGATGCAGTCAGTCTCTACTCAACCTTTAGCCAAGATAGACTGGCATGCATAGTATTTATATCAGCCCTCTGGTTACAATGAAGAGCAGCTGGCCAGCTGCAGCTTAACTAGGTCTTTCCTTGCAGTATGAACTGCTTGCACCAAAACCAGCATATTCTGCAGGCTTTCAGTTGTAGCTTTCACTACACAGCAGCGGGATTTGGTTGGTCTTAACTAAGTCACTAAGCCTGTGCGAACGCTAACCGGCTGTCCCTCAAACAAACACAGACAGGGGTTAGACCACACGCTGGACGGGTGTAGATTTGCGAGCGATCGCTCACAGGTGTGAATGTTTGCCCAACGACAACTGAAAGGACTTGCGGCCCCTAATCCACTGGTTTAGAGAGTTCAGGAGGAGGAGTTTAGGTACGTGATGAGGGTGTCTTCCTTCCCTGGCCGGACCCCAGTGTCCATATCCACTTCCCTCCACTCTCCTCAGGGTTTAACACCTGGCTCCAGAGGGATGTTAGCGCGTCTCTCCTTCATATCATTTACAGTACGCACACACCATGGCCTGAGGTACTGCCATATCAGTTACACATCACAGGAAGCATGGACCTAAAGGTGAATATTAGCTACTACTAAAGATTGATTATAAGGCAGTTCCGCCCATACATAGCCCCTTGAAAAGGGACTGATAATTAGTCAACGTAACATCCAAGGCAAATGGAGACATTTGCCATAACTGCAGGCAACAGAGATTATGGAGTGTGTTGCCCTTTTTATTATGGAGTGTGGTGCCATCTATAGATTATTACTTATGTTTAGGCATTCATTCTGAGTGGTTCAATTTAGGGTTAAGGATGGGGTTCAAACAGAAAAACTAAAATTACAAAACGAGTGCCTAGCACTGGGATTAAACACGCGATGCTCAGAGCCATGGAAAGGAACTCAAAATTAAGTTGGAGACATATTTTTTCTGGATTTTCTTTAACTGACTAATTCAATAAATTGTCTCCATTTTTTGCATGATGTATTACCAGACATTGATCAATTGGAAATACATGGGTTTATGGACCAGGTTCAGGGCTCACCCTGGCTCTGGTTATCATTAAACCACAGACCCTCCCCTCTTTAAAACTCAATCTGTGGACCAGATGAATGTATGCTTGTGTTTAATGTCCCACCCCTATTTAATGTGATGGGTCAGCTTTATAGGTGGTCCCAGAGGCTCTTTAACCTGTATAGATTAGTTTGTAAAACTGAGTCCCTGAGCTCAGGTTTCCCATCACGATCCCAGCTCACGTCTTCACAAAGGCAATTAGAGGATAGAGCTGCAGCACTTGTAGACCCAGTCGAATGATTCTGGAATTAAAAAGGCCTGAATATTCAGAGGATTGCGTCGCAGTGAGTTTCAGTTTCCCAGTAAGCCCTGTAGGAACTCATGGCTAATGCACTGGATTCTCAAGACAAGCATCCACCCCTCTTGAGGAATTGTCGTCCACTCCAAAGTGGTATACAGTGTCTATGCTCTGATCAAACTATCCTTTCCACAGCATTGAGAAAATAATCATGAAGGATTTTAATGTTGAATATCATTTTAAGACATGTATGCCTAGGGTGCATTTCAAGGACAATTCCTAAGCCATACAGACACACAAGCATACACAGACACAGATGGGCTGTAGTAAGGGCTCAGGTTTTCAGGTTGTCTGAAGGTAGCCCGCCACGCTCTGTGACTCAGCAAAGCAGACCTACACAAATACTCTGGCCCCTGCACTGCAGCACCGGGCTGTCAGTCTGACCAGTCAGGTGACTCACTTCTATACCTCTGAGGATCGGAAACAAAAGAGAGAGACAAAGGAGAGGACATCTTTTTAAACCTTGCCTGGCTTATTGTGACTTCATTTTAAAACTCAGCTTTACCCCCCCCCCCCCACTTCGTCTCACAAAAATAATTATTGAGATACTGTGTTAAGAAGCTCATCCATTGATTAACCTATAGTATTGTATCTGAATGTGACTCTGTCTCCCTAGCTCCTCTGTCCTGTTCAGAGGGCTTCACTGAGCTGGGTTACTATAATGGCTCCGTGTCTCAGACTGACTCTGGCTCGCCCTGCTTAAAGTGGACAGAGTTCCCAGACTACGTCCTGCAGTACCCGAGCCGGGGGCTGGGCGACCACAGCTACTGCCGCAACCCCGACCGTGAGTCCAACCCCTGGTGCTTCTTCCGCCAGAGCTCTGGAGCCATCGGCTGGGCCTACTGCGACTGCCATCAGGGTGAGGATTTACCGACTAATACTTACTTCAAGGGAATCAGTACTGCTGGGTAACTACCTGGAACCAGATTATTTTTAGTGGTGTATGAATTCCAAAGTGACCAAAAAGTAATCGCTAGGTATCTTTGTATTTTTGCAGTGTTTTTGGGGTGATCATATTGCTCTGGCAGGAGATCTATGTCTCTATCTGTCTAGGCAACCTATGTGCCTGTCTGTCTATGTCTGTCTATGTCTATCTGTGTTTCTTGCCTATATGGTTTTTGTTTCTCAATCTGTCTACGCCCCAATATATCCTGTCTGTCTTCCAGTCTGTCAGTAAGCTCCTCCCACTGTGTTTTCCACCTATCCATCAGGATATTGTTCTCTCTGTGACTCCCGCCCCCCAATGGGAGTGTAACCCTGCCTGTCCATTAGACAACCGTCTCTCTTTTTACTGGCCTGTCAGAACCTTGCTTGTATGTAGTGCCAGAGGCAATACCCCCGTTTTGAAATCTGTTTAGCTACATCTGTATTTGCTGTCATTATCAGTCTGTCTCTGTCTAGCTCTCCCAAGCTTTCTATCAGTTAACGTGTATGTGTGTGAACGCGTGCGTGCCCATGTCTGTTTTTCGGGTGCGTGCCTGCCAGGTTGAAATATGTAAGTGTTCTATGCAATTATCCTGAGATAATCACACCTGTTGGATTTATGATTAACGAGGGAGCAATCTGTCTGTCTGCCTGTCTGTCTGTTTCTGATGGGTGTGAGAGAGAGATGTTCCACCTGTCATTTCAAATGATTTCACAATCTCTGGTGCTGTACCATACCTTAATGCCCTCTCTTCTCTCTCCTCTCCCTCCTCTCCAGGAGCTGCCAGGTTGGTAGGTGGGTCCTCCCCTCAGAGCGGGCGTCTGGAGGTATACCTAAATGGCCAGTGGGGGGCGGTATGTGATACACACTGGACCGACCGCGATGCCAGTGTGATCTGCAAACAGCTTGGACTGGGGTGAGTGCTACTGAGATACTTTTATAGCTGTGTGTATGTGGGTGTGTATGTCACATCATCCTCTCCACTCCTGACTGTCCATCTATCTTTCTCTCTCCGTCCATCCTGTCTTTCTGTCTGCAGTGAGATCGGCACAGCCCTCCAGCACTCCTATTTCGGGCCCGGCTCTGGACTCTTCCACTATGAACGCCTTGGCTGCCGTGGCAACGAAAACTCTCTGCTGGACTGCAGGAGTCGGAAGTTTGTCACTAGCGACTGTAACCATGGCAACGAAGCGGGGGTGGTGTGTGCTGCACCTGAAGGTGAGGGTGTTGGAGATTTCAAGTAGTGCAGATTTATCACAAGTGCTACACATATAAATATAGTACATACTGTATTGCTAGGCATATTACACATGTAGAGGTACTAAAGCAGCAAAGAGCCACTTCCCCTTTAGTTGAGTGAGACAGGGACAGAGAGAGACTGTTCCCTCTTTCTTAGAGCTCCAGTGTTCTTCTCCCACCTTAGTCAGAGCTGCGTGGGCCAGAGGGTGAGATTCATGGCTAAGATTCTCTGGCCCAATACTCATCTCCAAAACACAAACACTGCAAAGCTAGAACAAGAGCAGTTTCTTCTGAGCAGCACAGCCAAGAGGGAGCTGATGTTGCCTGCCTAGTCATTCACATAGCTTTTAGAGCTCTCTGAGCCTGCCAGTACGCCCTCGCGGCTTATGCAGCACTTGTGTCAGAGAGTCCCAAAGGGGCAGAGGGAACAACAACAGTGTTGTGTTAGAATGAGGGTATAGAAGGGAATGCCCAGAGGAGTAGAGGGTATATACATTGAGTGTACAAAACATTAAGAACACCTTCCTAATATTGAGTTGCACCCCTTTTTGCCCTCAGAAGAGCCTCAATTCGTCAGGGCGTGGACTCTACAAGGTGTCGAAAGTGTTCCACAGGGATGCTGGCCCATGTTGACTCCAGTGCTTCCCACAGTTGTGTCAAGTTGGCTGGATGTCCTTTGGGTGGTGGACCATTCTTGATACACACAGGAAACTGTTGAGCGTGAAAAACCCAGCAGTGTTGCAGTTCATGACACAAACCGGTGCGCCTGGTACCTACTACCCTACCCCGTTCAAAGGCACTTAAATCTTTTGTCTTGTCCATTCACCCTCTGAATGGTACACATACACAATCCATGTCTCAATTGTCTCAAGGCTTAAAAAGCCTTCTTTAACTTGTCTCCTCCCCTTCATCTACACTGATTGAAGTGGATTTAACAAGTGACAGCTTTCATCTGGATTCACCTGGTCAGTTGGTCATGGAAAGAGCATGTTTTGTACACTCAGTATATTTAGTGCAGTGCAGGGAATTATTCAGTCTGAAACTTTAGGAGGAGAAAGTTATCTGAGAGTCCTGAGGCCCTGCCAGGGAGGTGGGAGGGGTCCCACAGGGCACACATGCACCCCCCTTCTTACCCCCCTTCTTACCCCCCTACCCCAAACAACCCCCACCTCCTCAACTTCTCTGTCAGGGCAGCTCACATATTCAGATTGCATAACTCATCTACCCCTCTTTCCTTCTCCCTGCATCCCTCACATACTTATACTTGCTGTAGTTTCTAATGACTTGCCTGAGCTTTGAACCAAACTCTATGGTTAGGGGTCATTGCACTCCAACAGTTCTGTGGTTTGGATTGCTTTATTTATCATGGCACTGGGCAAGAAGTTATTTACATTTGCATTCATCAAGGAGACCAAGAGATCCATAAGTCGATAACTGAGAAGAACAGTTGTTTCTATTGTAACATGATGCCAACATGTTCTGCCTAGTAACTGCGTGAGCCACCGCATTTAACTACGGTAAGGTGACTGGGAACATGGACGAGTACTAACAGACCAGCTATGACCTCCATACAGTGCCTTCAGAAAGTATTCACACCCCTTGACTTTTTCCACATTTTGTTGTGTTACAGCCTGAATTTAAAATTGATTACATTTTGATTTTGTGTCACTGGCCTGCACACAATACCCCATAATATCAAAGTGAAAAAATGTTTTTAGAAATGTTTACAAATTAATAAAAATGAGAAGCTGAAATGTCTTGAGTCAAAAAGTATTCAAGCCCTTTGTTATGGCAAGCCTAAATACGTTCAGGAGTAAAAATGTGCTTAACAAGTCACATAATAAGTTGCATGGACTCACTCTGTGTGCAATAATAGGGTTTAACATGATTTTTTAATGACTACCTCATCTCTGTACCCCACACATACAATTATCTGTAAGGTTCCTCAGTCGAGCAGTGAATGTCAAACACAGATTCAACCACAAACACCAGGAAGGTTTTGAAATGCCTCGCAAAGAAGGGCACCTATTGGTAGATGAGTAAAATAAAAAAGCAGACATTGACTATCCCTTTGAAAATTGTGAAGTTATATATTACACTTTGGATGGTGTATCCATACACCCAGTCACTACAAAGATACAGGTGTCCTTCCTAACTTAGTTGCGAGAGAGGAAGGAAACCGCTCAGGGATTTCACCATGAGGCCAATGGTGACTTTAAAACAGTTACAGAGCTTAATGGCTGTGATAGGAGAAAACTGAGGATGGATCAACAACATTGTAGTTACTCCACAATACTAACCAAAATGACAGAGTGAAAAGAGGGAAGCCTGTACAGAATAAAATATTTGAAAACATGGATCCTGTTTGCATTTAGGCACTAAAGTAAAACTGCAAAAAATGTGGTTCATAAATGTACTTTATGGCCTGAATACAAAGCGTTATGTTTGGGGCAAATCTAACACAACACATCACTGAGTACCACTCCATATTTTCAAGCATGGTGGTGGCTGCATCATGTTATGGGTATGCTTGTGATCAGCAAGGGATTTTTTTTGTTGATAAAAATAAATGGAATAAGCCTCCCGAGCGGTGCAGTGGTCTAAGGCACTGCTTCGCAGTGTTCGGGCGTCACTACAGCCTGGGGTTTGATCCCAGGCTGTGTCACAACCGGCCATGACTGTGAGCCCCATAGGGTGGCGCACAATTGGCCCAGCATCGGGAGGGTTTGGTCGAGGGGAGGGTTTGGTCGAGGGGCTTTACTTGGTTTATCGTGCTCTAGTGACTCCTTGTGGTGGGCCGGGCGCCTGCAGGCTGACTTCAGTCGTCAGTTGAACAGTGTTTCCTCCGACACATTGGTGCAGCTGGCTTCCGAGTTAAGCGAGCAGGTGTTAAGAAGCGCGGCTTGGCGGGTCATGTTTCGGAAGATCCCAAAAATCCCCAAAATCTAAAATCATAATAATGGAATAGAGGTAACCACAGGCAAAATCCTAGAGGAAAACCTGGCTCAGTTTGCTTTCCAACAGACACTAAGAGACAAATTCACCTTTCAGCAGGACAATAACCTAAAACACAAGGCCAAACACTGGAGTTGCATACCAAGTCGAAATTGAATGTTGATGAGTGGCCTAGATACAGTTTTAACTTAAATTGGCTTGAAAATCTATGCCATTATGTGAAAATGGCTGTAACAAGGATCAACAACTAACTTGACAGAGCTTGAAGACTTTTTTAAAGAATAATGTGCAAATATTGTACAATTCAGTTGTGCAAAGCTCTTAGAGAATTAACCAGAAAGACTCACAGCTGTAATCGGTGCCAAAGGTGATTCTAACATGTATTGACTCAGGGGGTTTAATACTTGTAATCAATATATATGTAATCAAGATATATCAGTGTTTTATTTTTAATATTATTTTAAATTTTTTTACAAATATTTGAATTTCGCTTCCACTTTGATATTGCAGAGTATTTTATGTAGATCATTGACAAAAAAATGACAATGAAATCCATTTTAATTCCACCTTGTAACACAACAAAATGTGGAAAAAGTCGAGGGGTGTGAATACTTTCTAAATGCACTGTAAGTCAATCAAAGAGGCAAAAAGACATTACAGCGACAAAGTGGAGTCGTAATTAAATGGCTCAGATACGAGACGCATATGGCAGGGACTTCAGATAATCACTGATTATAAAGAGCCATGTCAGTGACACCGACACCTCACTCCCAGACAAACTTAACACATTCTTTGCCTGCTTTGAGGAAAACAACACAGAACCGCCGTTGTGGGCTTCTGATGCTCACGAGGACTGCAAGCTCCTGATCTCTGTAGTCAATATGATGGGATTTTCAAGCGTGTTAAAACCTGTTGAGGACAGACGTTCCGCTAGCGGAACGCCTAGCCAATATCCAATGGAACAGACGACTATTTTACACCATTTTAAAGATACGCTTCTCCTTAATCCAACCACATTGTCCGATTTCAAAAAGGCTTTACAGTGAAAGCAAAACATTAGATTATGTTAGGAGAGTACATAGACCAAAATAACCACACAGCCATTTTCCAAGCAAGGACATGTGTCAATAAAACCCAAAACACAGCAAAATGAAGCACTAACCTTTGACGATCTTCATCAGATGACACTTCTAGGACATCATGTTACACAATACATGTATGTTTTGTTCGATCAAGTTCATATTTATATCCAAAAACAGCATTTTACATTGGCGCATGATGTTCAGAAAATGTATTCCCACCAAAAACTTCCGGTGAATTTACAAAAATACTCATCATAAACGTTGACAAAATACATAACAATTATTTTAAGAATTATAGATACAGTACTCCTGGATGCAACCGCTGTGTCAGATTTTAAAATAGCTTTACGGAGAAAGCACATTTTTCAATATTCTGAGTACATAGCTCGCCATCACAGAAAGCTATACAGACACCCGCCAAGTTCGGGGCAACCTAAACTCAGAATTAGTTTTAGAAATATGCTCTTCCCTTTGCTGATCTTTGTCAGAATGCACTTCCAGGACTGCTACTTCCACAAGAAATTTAGTTTTTGTTCTAAATAATCCATATTTATGTCCAAATACCTCCGTTTTGTTCGTGCGTTCAGGTCACTATCCAAAGGCTAACGTGCAAGCGCAATTCGAGACACAAAAAGTCAAAATGTTCCATTACCGTACTTAGAAGCATGTCAAACGCTGTTTAAAATCAATCTTTATGGTATTTTTTACGTAAAATTGCGATAATATTCCAACCGGACAATAGCGTATTCATTCAAGGAGAAAAAGAAGGAACAGCGTGCTCGCGGGACCGCGCATATCCAATTCCTTTGTCCACAGGCAGTCCACTCAGTAACTGAGCTCCAAGTGCCTAAACCACTTTCTGAAGGCTTTTGACAACCAATGGAAGCCCTAGGAAGTGCAACGTGACCCCACAAATACTGTAGTTTCGATAGGGACTAGAAAGAAGAACTACAATTCTCAGATCCTCCACTTCCTGGATGAATTTTTCTCAGGTTTTTGCCTACCATTTGAGTTCTGTTATACTCACAGACACCATTCAAACAGTTTTTGAAACTTCAGAGTGTTTTCTATCCAAATCTACTAATAATATACATATTCTAGTTTCTGGGAAAGAGTAGTAACCAGTTTAATTTGGGTACGTTTTTCATCCGGCCGTGAAAATACTGCCCCCTACACCTCAACAGGTTTACCATCGCAAGGCTGCCGGCCCAGATGGCATACCAAGCCGCGTTCTCAGTGCATGCGCAGACCAGCAGGCTGGAGTGTTTACGGACATATTCAATCTCTCCCTATCGCAGTCTGTTGTCCCCACTTGCTTCTAGATGTCCACCATTGTTCCTGTACCCAAGCAAGCTAAGGTCACTGAACTAAATGACTATCACCCCGTAGCACTCACCTCTGTTATCATGAAGTACTTTGAGAGGCTTGTCAAGGACCATATCACCTCCACCTTTCCTGACACGCTAGACCCACTCCAATTTGCATACCGCCCCAAATGATCCACAGACGACACAATCGCTGTTGCACTGCAAACCGCCCTATCCCACCTGGACAAGAAGAACGATGGAGCTGATCGTGAACTACAGGAGACAGAAGAGGGAAAACACCCCCATCCACATCAACAGGGCCTTAGTGGAGAAGGTTTAAAGCTTCCAGTTCCTAGGCGTGCACCTCACTGAGGACCTGAAACGGTCCCACCACACCGACACCGTGGTGAAGAAGGCAAAACAGCCCCTCTATAACCTCAGGCGGCTAAAGAAATTCAGCATGGCCCCTTAGACCCTCAGAATCTTTTACAGCACCATTGAGAGCATTCTGTCGGGCTGCATCACGGTGTGGTAGGGCAACTGCGCCACCCTAACCACATGGCTCTCCAGAGGGTGGTGCGGTCAGCCCAACACAACACCAGGGGCACGCTGCCTACCCTTCAGGGCATTTTGACAGTGTAAAAGGAAGGCCAAGATGATCATCAAGGATCTCAGCCAGCCGAGCTATGGTCTGTTCACTCTGCTATCATCGATTGTAGGGACGGTACAGGTGCATCAAAAGCGGGACAAAGAGACTGAAAAACAGCTTCTATCTCCAGGCCATCAGACTGTTAGCCAGTTAGCCAGTTACCTGCCCGGTACTCTGCCCTGCACCTTGAGACTATTTCCTCATGTATATCGTGTTATTGAATGCTAGTCACCTCATATTCTGTTTATATACTGTTGTCTACTTACTGTACATGTATATACTGTATTATTGACATAGCTCATCCTAATATACCTACTACTATACATACCATTTCTTTCCAATTTATATAATGTCTGTACACACCGCGTATTCATATTCTGGATTCTGTCCCATGCTCACTCTAATATATCTACTCTGGATTGGTAATTGGACTTGTTCTGTCATTTCTTGATTTCTTGTTTAGATTTTTTGATTATTTGTGTATTTGTATTGTATTTGCGAGACATTCTACTGCCCTGCTGGAGCTAGTAACACAAGACATTCTACTGCACTGTTGGAGCTAGTAACACAAGACATTCTACTGCACTGTTGGAGCTAGTAACACAAGACATTCTACTGCACTGTTGGAGCTAGTAACACAAGACATTCTACTGCACTGTTGGAGCTAGTAACACAAGACATTCAACTGCACTGTTGGAGCTAGAAACCCAAGAATTTAGCTTCACCTGCTATAACACCTGCAAATCTGTGTACGTGAGTAATGTGACCAATAAACTTGGACTTTATTTGATTTCTGCTGTCTTTTTCAGGCAATGGCGCCCCCTTGAGGTTGGTAGGTGGCCTGGAGGACTTTGAGGGTCGTGTGGAGGTGTACCATGATGGGAGGTGGGGCACCATCTGTGATGACCAGTGGGATGACATCGATGCTGAAGTTGTCTGTCGGCAGTTGGGCCTTGGGTGAGCAGCACTGGGATTCCGATGGCTAGTTGCTTGGAGGATGGTGCTTGACATGCAGCATATGGGTTTTGAATGTGATTCCCTCCACTAAATGTCATCTAGTACATATGTAGGTAAAAACTAGAGGTTAAACCCTATCAGTGGTAGCAAACAGCAATGGTTCCCAGACTTGAAGTTACCCACCAACCAAAGCTCTCTGCTCTCCACAGAGATGGATGCACTCCTGCTAGGATAGCCTTTTTACACTGCTACATTCCCACTGAGTGAACTATATCAATATAGATGAACGGAAGGCATGCATTTTTGATGGCCTACAGTGTTTGGGGTTGTTGCTCTGCTGGAGGAGAGGAGCCAGTTCATCCAGATTATTCAGACGTCATCGCCACTCTTAGCATTTCACCTGGCTTCTGACGAATAAGGGCCTGCAAAGCAAGCCACTGGGGAATTCTCTCTGCTCAGACACACATGTATACACATGTACACACGTACACGTGTACACACACACACACACACAACACATACACACACACACACACACAAAGAGTGGATAAACAAAGAAAGTGGATCTGTCCCAGGACTCATTTCAGATCATGAATCATATATCTCTCCATAACTATATTTGGTGTGTGTGAGTGTTTTTTGTGTCGTGTATATGTGTTTCTCTGCTGTGTAAGTGCATGTGTGTGTGCTCTGTACAGTACGTGTAAGGCCTGTTTACTTGGTGGGAATACATTTTATATGTGCACATCAGGATGACCCTTGAGTGGTTGCCATATATTGTTTACATGTCCATATATGGTCATTGTGTATGCCTGTGTGTGTGTGTGTCCACTCAGGGGGGTACCGAAAGCGTGGACATGGGCCCACTTTGGTCAGGGCTCTGGACCCATCTTCCTTGACAGGTTGCAGTGTACAGGCAACGAGCTTTCCCTGGAGGAGTGTCCCCACAACAACTGGCAACAACACAACTGTGACCACATGGAGGATGCTGGCGTGTCCTGTAACCCATATACAGGTCAGGAGTCGGGACAGGAACGCTTTGTGAACATACACATATTTGTATGGAAAATACATACACACTGTCTCATACACACACCGTGTTGCAGATGGTGTGGTGCGGCTGGTGGGGTCTGACAGTCCCTGGGAAGGTCGTCTGGAGGTGTACCACTCTGGGGACTGGGGTACGGTGTGTGATGACAACTGGACTGAGCACCACGCACAAGTGGTCTGTAGACAGCTGGGCTTCAGGTCGGTCTACAGGGGTCCTTGTATGTACAAATACAATGTACTGGGAACGTGAATTAGGTTTAACCGTAGTAATATTGTAGGGATACTGCAGTAATGGCGTGTTTGGTCCAGCAGAGGGCGTGCAGAGGTGGCGTCAGACGGGCTGTACGGGGAGGGCACAGGGCTGATCCTGCTGGATGAGGTGCAGTGTAAAGGCTCAGAGGGCACCCTGCTGGCCTGCGGGCACGCCGAGTGGGGACGCCACGACTGCTCCCACAGCGAGGACGTAGGGGTGCGCTGTGAGAGGGGAGGTGAAACCAACGAGGTGCCAGGGCTGCCACACATCACAGGTAGGCCTCACTGTACCCACTGTACCCACTGTACTCACTGTACCCACTGAGACCTCATAAGACCTCAAATCAGAATTGCTATCAACATATCTCAGTTAGATGTCTATATTATCTGGTGAATATTGCAAAGAAAAGTCCAATTCAATATTGTTATTATGGTAATATATTGTGGTTTATTGTGGTTCTCTGTTCTGGCCTCAGGTCCTCTGGTGCGACTGGTTGCTGGAGAGAGCCGGAAGGAGGGGCGTGTGGAGGTGTTTTTGAATGGCCAATGGGGGAGCGTGTGCGATGACGGCTGGAATGACATCAACGCTGCAGTGGTCTGCAGGCAGCTGGGATTTGTGTAAATATGGATTCTCTCTTTCATGTTTGCCATTGTATCATATATCCTTTCCCTCATTTGCAGAATACTTCATATTTCACTGCCAAGTATGTGATTTCCTTTAACTGCCATTCAGGAGACAGGGCCACTTTGGAATATTGAGATTCACCTTCCCTGTGTCTCTTCTTCAGTGGGGTGTCCAAGGCTCGCTCCATGGCCTATTTTGGAGAGGGCCAGGGCCTCATCCACCTGGACAATGTTAGGTGCACAGGGGCTGAGACGTCCCTGGGGGAGTGTCCGGCCGAGGGAGAAGATGCCCATGACTGCCGGCATAGTGAGGATGCAGGGGTCATCTGTGACTACGTCCCCGAACCGGTGGGGGACGGCGCCATAATAACGCAGACCTGTGGCATGAGGCCAAACACACAGCGACGCAGGAGGAGGATTATTGGTGGGGACAAGTCAATCAGGTACGCTGGTGGAAAAAGTACCCAAATGGTCATACTTGAGTAAAAGTAAAGATACCTTAATAACTGAAGTAAAAGTGAAAGTTACCCAGTAAAATACTACTTGAGTAAAAGTAAAAAACTATTTGGTTTTAAATATACTTAAGTATCAAAAGTAAATGTATTGCTAAAATATACTTAAGTATCAAAAGTAAAAGTATAAATCGTTTCAAATTCATTATATTAAGCAAATCAGACGGCACTATTTTCATGTTTTTTACATTTACGGATAGCCAGGGCCACACAGAGCCAGTAGGGATGATCAGGGATGTTCTCTTGATAAGTGTGTGAATTGGACCATGTTCCTATCCTGCTAAACATTCAAAATGTAACGAGTACTTTTGGGTGTCAGGGAAAATGTATGTAGTAAAAAGTACATTATTTTCTTTAGGAATGTAGTGGAGTAAAAGTTGAAGTACTGGTAGTCAAAAATATAAATAGTAAAGTACAGTACACACACACACACACATACACACACACACACACACACACACACACACACACACACACACACACACACACACACACACACACAGATTCTCAGCGGTTCTATTACCGTATGACTGCATAGACATATGCAAACACATACACAAGTCAAATCATAACATCAAATCAACCATGATCTATTTCTACTAATGTCCTCTCTCCTCCCCTGGGTGTGGTAGGGGGGACTGGCCTTGGCAGGTGTCTCTGTGGCTCAAGTCCCAGTCCAAAGGGAACCATCCACTGTGTGGAGCCACGCTCATCAACTCCTGCTGGGTCCTGACTGCTGCACACTGCTTCAAGAGGTGGGCCACAAAGACATCTAGTGCCCAATGATGGAATTGCAGTGACCACATTATAAAAAAATTCAGAGTGTAGCATACAGTAATATGTACATTTGATCAAATACTTGATCTATGTCAATCATTTTATCAAATATTATTAATAAGAGATTGATGTCATGCCACTTATAAGTGATACTTGTATTTGAGTCACTGCCTTGATCTTTTCAATTCAAATGTGTTTTTCTTGGCAGGAGATAATCAAGTCCTCTTTTCAGCTTGGCTTAACTTCCTCAGACCTTAATTCCCTCTCTTAACTTTTCTTTTTTTCCTCACTCTGTTCTCTCCCTCTCTCCTAGGTTTGGCAGGGACCCATCTCGCTATGTGCTGCGACTGGGTGACTACCACACGGAGGAGAGGGATGACTTTGAGCGCAGCCTGTCCCCAGAGCTCATCGTCATCCACAGGAAGTACCGCAGCCAGGGCTCGGAGTATGATATCGCCCTACTCAGGCTGAAGGGCACCGAGGGCAACTGTGTGGCCTTCAACCCTCATACCAACTCAGCCTGCCTCCCTGCGCCTGGCAACAAGTGGGGCAAGAGGCCGGCCGCCTGTGTCATCACAGGGTGGGGCATCACAGGTACTGACCATGAGCCTCTCTGTTACGGAGAGTTCCCTGTGTGTTTACATTGGAATCAGCCACTTGATCTGTTCTTTGCTCAATATTTATATGACAGAACATTTCCATTTATTTTGGCCGTCTCACTCTTATCTCTCTGTTCATCACTCACTTTCTCATTCTCTCTCTCTTTCTCAGACTCAGAGTACTCCCGTACTCTGCTGCAGGCCTGGGTTCCCCTGCTGCCCACCTGGAAGTGTAAGAAGCGATACGGCAAGCGCTACACCAGCCGCATGCTGTGTGCTGGCAGCCTGTCGGACCGTCGGCGCGTGGACAGTTGCCAGGGTGACAGTGGTGGTCCCCTAGTATGTCAGGGGGAGGGTGGGCGCTGGGTGCTGACGGGGATCATCTCCTGGGGTCATGGCTGTGGTGACCCCTCTTTCCCCGGGGTGTACACGCGGGTCAGCAGGTTCCTGCGCTGGATTGACCAGGTCACCAACAACCCACCGAAAATCTGATGCTGCCACCGTGCCATTGGACAGCCAGTGTTATCACATGAATTTGGGGTTGAGGGGGAGGTGGGGGAGGTGGGGGGATTAAAGGAGCAGTGACCAGTTAGAGAGGGTTACCACACCCTGGTATCTGCTCCTGGTCTCACCCACATCCAGCAGACTGCTTTTAAGTCCCTTTTTTTTGCCTACACTTGGAGAAGCCTGTAAATGGCATTGTGCATTCTTGATTATGTGGAATTACCACTTTGACTAGAGCATTTAATGCACCAGAAAGCCAGACTGCATAGGTGAATGACATTGCACTACAATGCATGCCATACTATCACCCTGCAACACCTGTGAATGGACAATTAATGGTGCCATTGGGAGTAAGTCTAGTCAGGAGCGTTAAGTGGAATATCTTTAAGGTACAAGATTGTATATGTACAGTACATACAGACACGTGGCTTTTAAATGAATATGGTTTCATGAACATTCCAGTTGTTCATGCATTTTAACTTATGCCTACACTAATGTGCTCCACTCTTGATTGAAACAATTGGTCAAATTAGTCAGTGTACAGATCTCTGGTTTAGACCATTGTAACGCCCTGACCATAGAGAGCCCTTGGTTCTCTATGGTGTTGTAGGTCAGAGCGTGACTAGGGGGTGTTCTAGTCTTTTCATTTCTATGTTGGTGCTCTTGGTATGGTTCCCAATTAGAGGCAGCTGATCGTTGGGGATCATACTTAAGTTCTCCATTGTTCCCACCTGGGTTGTGGGATATTGTTTGTGTTAGTGTTTTGTGCACTATGGCTTTCACGTTTGTAGTAGTTTGTTTATTGTTTTGTTTAAGTTTCACAGAAATAAAAGATGTGGAACTCAAATCACGCTGCGCCTTGGTCCGACCATTTCTACGAGCGTGGCAGAATATCCCACCACACAAGGACCAAGCAGCGTGCAACGGAGGGAAAAGTGAGTTGGACCTGGGAAGAGATCATGGGAGGACACGAGACCCTTCCTTGGCGGGAGTCGCAGAGGACTCAGGAAGGACAGCGACGACGCCGGGGACCACGGCCACAGAAACACCAAGATTTTTTGGGGGGGGGGGGGGGCACGAGGGGTGGTTGGCCGAGCCAAGGAGTGAGTCAGAGCCCGCCTGGGAGTCGATGGAGCAGTGTGAGGAGGGATATCGGAGAATGACTTTGGCGAGGAGTATTCTGCAGCGCAGGCGTGCTGAAGAGCGTGACACCAGTCCGGTGCCATCTGTGCCAGCTCCCCGCACTCGCCCTGAAAAGCCAGAGACCGTCAGGGAGGCGATGGAGAAGTTGGGGGAGAGAGAGAGGAGAGAGATGTTGGTGAAGTGTGTTCTGCTCAACATTCGACCTGAAGAGCCTGTCATCAGTCCGGTGAAACCTGTACCGGCTCCACGCACCAGGCCTCCAGTGCACCTCCCCAGCCCGGTACGTCCTGTGCCTGCTCCCCGCACTCACCCTGAAGTGCGTGTCGCCAGTCCGGTGCCACCTGTACCGGCTCCATGCACTAGGCCTCCAGTGTGCCTCTCCAGCCCGGAGCGTCCTGTGCTGGCTCCACGCACTCGACCTGAGGAGCGTGTCATCAGTCCGGTGCAACCTGCGCCGATGCCCAGTCCAGGCACGGTGTCCAGGCACGGTGTCCAGTCCTGCTCCCTGGCAGGAGCCTTCCTCTGTGCCGGTGCCCAGTCCAGGCACAGTGTCCAGGCACGGCGTCCAGTCCCGCTCCAAGGCCGGAGCCTTCCTCTGCATCGGTGCCCAGTCCAGGCACGGCATCCAGTCCCGCTCCAAGGCCGGAGCCTTCCTCTGCGCCGGTGCCCAGTCCAGGCACGGCGTCCAACCCAGCTCCAAGGCCGGAGCCTTCCTCTGCGCGATGTCCAGGCACGGCGTCCAACCCAGCTCCAAGGCCGGGGCCTTCCTCTGCGCCAATGTCCAGGCACGGCGTCCAACCCAGCTCCAAGGCCGGAGCCTTCCTCTGCGCCGATGCCCAATCCAGGCACGGCGTTCAGCCCGGCGCCATGGCCGGATCCGGGGTCTGGGCGGGGGCGGCGACCCGCACCGGAGCCGCCACCAACACTACTCACCCCCTCTACTCTCCCCATTTGGTTTCAGGTTTTGTGGCCGGAGTCCGCACCTTTGGGGGGGTACTGTCACGCCCTGACCATAGAGAGCCCTTGGTTCTCTATGGTGTTGTAGGTCAGGGCGTGACTAGGGGATGTTCTAGTCTTTTCATTTCTATGTTGGTGCTCTTGGTATGGTTCTCAATTAGAGGAAGTTGATGATCGTTGTCTCTAATTGGGGATCATAATTAAGTTCTCCATTGTTCCCACCTGGGTTGTGGGATATTGTTTGTTAGTGTTTTGTGCACTACGGCTTTCACGTTTTGTAGTAGTTTGTTTATTATTTTGTTTAAGTTTCACAGAAATAAAAGATGTGGAACTCAAATCACGATGCGCCTTGGTCTGACCATTTCTACGAGCGTGACAACCATAGGAGAGGCATGAGTGGGCCTTTATGAGGCTCTGTACATGTGGCAATGGCTACTCACAATGGCTTAAATGATGTCCTGCCTGTTTGCCTGCCTACCCACAATATCTATCTGTCTACCACTTTCTCTTAGAAGCTGCACATCCCTACTATCAGTGTTATGTGAAGCCAGGTGTGTGTGTGCACTGTAAATTGTTCATACGGCATCTCAATTCAGGCCTTAGACCATATCTTTGTGTTTTTGTCTCAAGTTGCAGTGCAATTGCCAAATGATCAATGCAATCTTCTCATCATTCTTATAATTTATTGACACACATTAACACATTGTACAGACTTACAAAGCCTACACAGTGCTGGCGTAGCATTTGTTCCATGTTTTACCTGGTCACATTCCACTCCGATACTGAATAGATAGAAATGTAACCACACATGCTTAATACCCCTAAGCTTCATGTGGTAATTACTAATGCAAAATTCTAAACTATCTGGCTCTTTAGAAGACCCTTTGGTTTAGTACTCTAATCTATCTCGATAGTAAATATATCTAACTACTACCTAATACCACCTGTACACTTGATGGAATGTTCTTTTACAATTTAACATTCAAATTTTGTTTTATGGGGCTTTCAGTCACATGACTGCATGTTTTCGATTGTCACTGAACAGTACAACTAATTATTTTGTGATATCATTTTTTTAATGACATCTGTCATTTGTTTTTGCACATGCACACAGGATTCTGACACATAATAAAGTTCCTTTCTATACTTCCTTTAGAATTCTGAAATGCTAATCTGTACGTGATGAAAATGAGTTACACAAACATGATGTGGTTCATTTGGATGCCAATTTTGTTAGCTTAAAATGAGGAAATATACACTGAGTATACTAAACATTTGGAACACCCCCCCAATGCTTCCCATAGTAAAGTTGGCTGGATGTCCTTTGGGTGGTGGACCATTCTTAATACACACGGGAAACTGTTAAATGTGAAAGACCCAGCAGCGTTGCCGTTCTTGACACAAACCGGTGCTCCTGGCACCTATTACCATACCCCGTTCAAAGCCACATAAATATTTTGTCTAGCACATTCACCCTTGAATGGCATACATACACAATCCATGTCTCAATTGTTTCAAGACTTAAAAATCCTTCTTTAACCTGTCTTCTCCTCCCCTTCATCTACACTGATTGAAGTGGATTTAACAAGTTAAATCAATAAGGGATCACAGCTTTCACCTGAATTCACCTGGTAAATCTATGTCGTGGAAAGAAAGTGTTCTTAATGTTTTGTATATGCAATATTTCAAATGGACTGCTAGAAAAGTTATTGGTGAGTGGAGTGGAAAATTCCCTTTTCTAATGTGCCATCATGGAAGAAAAAAAATATTAGACAGTATGCCAAAGTAAAAGCAGTAAATCTTCAGACTCATATCTTGCAAGTACTCTATATATAATACCTTGAATGTGAACGTGAATGTACTGTATAATGTGTTTTTGAGAGGTGTCATTAAATATCTGCATCACACTTGTGTTTCATAACTGTTATGTGGCAGAGGGCTACAAGAAATATCACTCATCCTGCTCAGTATTAGAGCTCTAATGACATGTCTTATTCATCATGATATTTTCCTATAGCCTAATTTTCCTTTAAGGCACCTTGGGTATTGGAGTTTTCAGCACATGGAAGATTATGTTATTATTTCAGTAGGATTATGCTGGGAGATTGAATTGCACCTTGAAACCCTCTCATGTACTTCACTCAGAGTGTTCCAAGATCACAATCAGAAAATAGTGCTGCTTGAACTTTTTTTATTTTTTTATTTTTTACAGTATGTCAGTGGTGTGTTTGCAGTGTTTATAGAACAAACTATAATTAATTGAAATGTGAACAAGATTGGTATTGTTGGTGCTTAACTGCTACACATTCACAATTGGTGTACACTGTTGCAATACTACCTGCACAAGAGTAATCATTGTTGTTGACAAAAGTAAACATTTCTAAACTAAACTGGCACTCTGGCTCTAATCCCTGGAGGCAAAGCCTGGCGGGGAGCAGGCCCATTGAGCATCTGAAGTTATTTGCTATGTGCCTGAAGTATGTCAGAAACAAAGACAGACTGCAGAAAGGGAATCCAGGCTGGGTCTTCCTAAACTCCTACTAGGCTTGCTCTGTGAATGTCAGAGCAGCTCCTTTTGAAACTATTCTCTCATTCAGACTGCTGGCAACTTCTTAGGCCTTGGATTAGCTTTCTCTTTTGTATTAGTCAGCTTTTGATTACTGTGGCTGATACTTTAAGGAGGAAAGACACTGATAGGCTACACTGAGAGGATCAAAAACTGACATCAAAACACTTATATTTTATATTGAATTGCTTAAGAGACATCAAAACTGGCCAATATATCAAATAGAGGTCATGGTCATTGTCACCACTCTCACATCAGAATGTACTGTAAACCATGTTTACCACTTCACACACTTCTCAACCGACTATTAGATTAATAATTTAATGGCACTATAATTGTTGAATTATTTTGGGTGGCTATGATATGCATGAAACAATAGCTTGAGTAAGCAAAGGAACAACATGGACATTCTCTATTGCATAACATGCTTTGAGCATAAAAGGTTGTCAAAACCAATTAGGCCATGAATGCAGACAAAAAAACGTGTTGTTCAGAGGGCAATTATTGACTACTCTGAAAGCTGAGCGATAGTTAGGATAGAATTGTGAGAAGGGTCAACTTTGGTGGTCCGGTGCCTATGCCCCTATCTGTACGGCCAGATGAGAGCTTGACCCCAGTAAATACGAGGCAGAAGTTAAAATCAGCTGATAGAGGCGACAGCTTTGCTGGAAGAAACGGATACACTGATTGTAAAGGAGGTGGATTTTATGCCGTTTTTTGCGTGATAGAAATTGGACATAATTGTATGTGCGGCTGAAAAGTGTCTGGGTCTGGAATTAATAGCAGAAGCATTACAGAGAATACTGACTGAAGATATTCCTTCCCGGCCACTGAGACTGTGAAAGGATGTGATTTGGACTGTGACTGAAGGAGTACAATGTTTTTTTAATGTTTTTATTTTTGTAGTGTGTGTGATGTCGTTTTCCCCCAACATTCTTTCCTGCAATGGACCTTTTTCCCCAGTTTACTACCCATATAGTAGGTGGCTGCATGCACCGCTAAGGTTTGCGGACCGCTATAATACCATAGATGCATTGGGATGTATTTGTTCAGTTAAGGATGCAGATGTGGGAGACCCATTTGAGGGGTCGAAAATGTTGAAGTAGGTCTATGCTCTAAGAAAAGTGGAGTTTATCCGAGTGGCCAGGAATGGTCTTATTCTGATAAATTGTATTTCTGAAGAACAGAGGAAGATTGCAGTGGGCCTCAAAAGAATCCAGACAGCAGAAGTATCCTGCTTTGAACTTCAGAGCAGAGTGCCCGTCGAAGCAGTCATCTCAGGGGTGGCGACGGATGTTCAGGTTGAATACCTGAAGATAATTCCTGCTGTGGTTGGTGCCCGGCATCTGAGACGCTAGGTGAATGGAGAAAAATGTTAAAGTTGGTCCGGTTGATTTTTGATGAAGAGCACCTACCGACACATGTGAAGCTTGCTTATGTAGGAGACGCTGTAAGGGCCAAATTCAGACTTAGGAAATGTAGGCCTACGTCTTTCCTACGCACACCTTTCCTATGCACTTCTCAATAGTTGGTATTTAGACTTACCTTATGCAGGTGTGTAACGGCTTTTGCAGGCGTGGTTCCCTTGCGCACGCTGAATGAATGTAATTTAACCTCTGGAAACCCTCCCATTAGCTGGCCAACATATTTTCTTTTGGAATTATACTCAATAGGGTTTTAAGTACATTAATCTAAAGCCATCACTTTAAATTTGGTGTACCTTTTAATATGAATTTTCTCAACAGACTAACTAAATGGTGAGAACATTTCAGAAAATTAGGGATCAATGAAAGAAAGCCATGTAAATACACTCATATTAGTCTCCTTTTCAGCACTAATTGGTAGATTTAAAGATACTCTGATCTTCTATATTACATAGGGTTAGGAAAGTATTTTAATGAATAATAAAAAAACAGGTTTGGAGAGCCTTTATGTGCAAAATATATTGGTGAATCAAAAATAGTGGTTTGATTCATCCTGAAAGTTGTCATATTCAATTGTTCAATCCATGACATAGTGTACAATGGGTTGAATAGTAGTCCTATAAATCTACCTTAATAATCCTCACTAATCATGGAACTGTGATGACAACGGTCCAGTTGTCGTGAACTGTGCACCAGCCTCCAGGTTTAAACTGCTATGTCTGCATTACAAAAGGACTCAAATATGCTACATGTTCCAAATTATTTCACAACTTGTAATACGTTAGCCTTATATGATTCACTATTGCTAGCGATCCTCAGGAACAACCACACGAACATGACAGAGGAAAGAAAGGTAAAGTAATGATGTAATGGAATGATGAAAAATGAAAGGAAACTGACAAGTCAATGACAGTTCTAAATGTACAGTTGAAGTCGGACGTTTACATACACCTTAGCCAAATACATTTCAACTAAGTTTTTCACAATTCCTGACATTTAATCCTAGTAAAAATATCCGGGCTTAGGTCAGTTAAGATCACCACTTTTTTTTAAGAATGTGAAATGTCAGAATAATAGAAGAGAGAATTGTTTATTTCAGCTTTTATTTCTTTCATCACATTCCCAGCACATTCCCAGCAGAAGTTTACATACACTCAATTCGTATTTGGTAGAATTGCCTTTAAATTGTTTAAATTGGGTCAAACGTTTCAGGTAGCCTTCCACAAGCTTCCCACAATAAGTTGGGTGAATTTTGGCCCATTCCTCCTGACAGAGCTGGTGTAATGGAGTCAGGTTTGTAGGCCTACTTGCTTGCACACGCTTTTTCAGTTCTGCCCACAAATTTTCTATAGGATTGAGGTCAGGGCTTTGTGATGGCCACTCCAATACCTTGACTTTGTTTTCCTTAAGCCATTTTGCCACAACTTTGGAAGTATGCTTGGGGTCGTTGTCCATTTGAAAGACCCATTTGTGACCAAGCCTTAACTTCCTGACTGATGTCTTGAGAAGTTGCTTCAATATATCCACATAATTTCCACATAAAAAGGAAGGGGAAGAGGGATTTTTTTTGGGACTTCCGTAGTGTACATTGGAAGACTTGCAAGGGGCACTGCGCCGGAAGATGGCCCGCCCTCCCAGGCTCCCCTTGAGACTGTGAAGGGTTCAGATCTGTTTTATTATCTATATATACAAATATATGTGGACACCTCTTCAAATTAGTGGATTCGGCTATTTCAGCCACACCCATTGCTGACAGGTGCATAAAATCGAGCACATAACCATGCAATCTCCATAGACAAACATTGGCATGCCTCCAACTCAATCATCAAGTTTGCAGACAACACAACAGTAGTGGGCTTGATTACCAACAACGACGAGACAGCCTACATGGAGGAGGTGAGGGCACTCTGAGTGTGGTGTCAGGAAAACAACCTCTCACTCAACGTCAACAAAACAAAGGAGATGATTGTGGACTTCAGGAAACAGCAGAGGGAGCACCCACCTATCCACATCGACTGGACAGTAGAGGAGAAGGTGGAACGTTTTAAGTTCCTCAGCGTACACATCACAGACAAACTGAAATAGTCCACCCACACAGAGAGGGTGGTGAAGAAGGTGCAACCGCGCCTCTTCAACCTCAGGAAGCTGAAGAAATTTTGCTTGTCACCAATAACCGTGACAAACTCTTACAGATGCACAATCGAGAGCATCCTGTCGGGCTGTATCACCACCTGGTACGGCAACTGCACCGCCCTCTACCGCAAGGCTCTCCAGAGGGTAGTGAGATCTGCACAACGTATCACCGGGTTGCAAACTACCTGCCCTCCAAGACACTTACAGCACCCGATGTCACAGGAACGCCAAAAAGATCATCAAGGACAACAACAAGCCTGTTCACCCCACTGTTCACCCCGCTACCATCCAGAAGACGAGGTTAGTGCAGGTGCATCAAAGCTGGGACCGAGAGACTGAAAAACAGCTTCTATCTCAAGGCTATCAGACTGCTAAACAGCCATCACTAACATTGAGTGGCTGCTGCCTACATAGAGACTCGTATCACTGGCCACTTTAATAACTGGATCACTAGTCACATTAAACAATGCCACTTTAATAATGTTAACATACTAGAAGCACAAGCATTTCGCTACAGTTGCATCTGTTAACCATGTGTATGTGACCAATAACATTTGATTTGATTTGACCCTTACTGAAGAGCTCAGTGACTTTCAACCTGGCATCGTCATAGGATGCAGCTTTCCAACAAGTCAGTTCGTCAGATTTTTGCCCTGCAAGAGCTGCCCCGGTCAACTGAAAGTGCTGTTATTGTGAAGTGGAAACATCTAGGAGCAGCAACGTCTTAGCCACGAAGTGGTAGGCCACACAAGCTCACAGAACGGAACCGCTGAGTGCTGTAGCGAGTAAAAATTGTCTGTCCTTGGTTGCAACACTCACTACCGAGTTCCAAACTGCCTCTGGAAGCAACATCAGCACAAGAACTGTTTGTCTGGAGCTTCATGAAATGGGTTTCCATGGCAGAGCAGCCGGACATAAGCCTAAGATCAACATACGCAATGCCAAGCGTCGGCTGGAGTGGTGTAAAGCCATTGGACTCTGGAGCAGTGGAAATGCGTTCTCTGGAGTGATGAATCATGCTTCACCATCTGGCAGTCTAACGGACGAACCTGGGTTTGGCGGCTGCCAGGAGAACGCTACCCGCCCCAATGCATAGTGCCAACTGTAAAGATTGGTGGAGGAGGAATAATGGTGTGGGGCTGTTTTTCATGGTTCGGGCTAGGCCCCTTAGTTCCAGTGAAGGAAAATCTTAAAGCTACAGCATATAATGACATTCTAGACGATTCTGTTCTTCCAACTTTCCTGTTTCAGCATGACAATGCCCCTGTGCACAAAGCAAGGTCCATACAGAAATGGTTTGTCGAGATCGGTGTGGTAGAACTTGACTGGCCTGCACAGAATCCTGACCTCAACCCCATCGAACACCTTTGGGACGAATTGGAACGCCGACTGCGAGCCAGGCCTAAACGCCCAACATCAGTGCCCAACCTCACTAATGCTCTTGTGGCTGAATGGAAGAAAGTCCCTGCAGCAATGTTCTGACATCTAGAGGAAAGCCTTCCCAGAAGGGTGGAGGCTGTTATAGCAGCAATGGGGGGGACCAACTCCATATTAACGCCCATGATTTTGGAATGAGATGTTCGACAAGCAGGTGTCCACATACTTTTGGTTATGTAGTGTAGTTTGATTTTGTTTAGTTTATTTATTTTAGGTAGTTTGTATGAATATATCCCCCCACATCGGTTCCGTTTTAAGGGGAATCCTGTTTCCATCCCGCACAGTAGATGGCGGCATGGAGAGTAAATTGTTCGAACACCAATATACCATTGTAGTAGAAGAAGAAGAAAAAGACGAGCCATCTTCCCGACCGGAGAGAGTGGAAGAGATGGGGGATTGTTGAGACAATTGTGAGGGACCCCGGTGTTGTTAGAAGCCTCAAAGACACAACCTGGGGACGGTAGGAGTACCGGTGTCGGTCGGGGAAAATGAAAGGGGCTTTTCTACAGTTTCCGGACTAGGAGTCATTGGGAACAAGTGCAGTGGCGGGCTCGAGCGAGGAAGCTTTTTTCAAAATACAAAGCAAAGGGAAAAGAGATTCGAGTCAAGGTATTAGCTAATAGCGTAGGTTTGCAATCCAACAAATATAAAACTGGTCGTGCACCATTACCGGAGACAGTTGATCGAAAACAGTAAGTAGTCGGTCAAGTTTGACGGTTGTGTAGTTCTTCAAAGGTGTCAATGTAAACAAACACCAAAGCCCTTGTTGTAGCGGGTGGTGTGTACTGTACTAGTAGTGGGGCTTTGAGACTCGGATTATGACCAACGGTATCCTGCCAGAGAGATAATGTGTTCGTAAAAAGATTATTCTTTCAAGGTTTCCCTTAAATTATACATCTTACAATGTTTGCGAATGATGACAATCGAGTCTTTTATTTTTAAGCTTGCTAGTTATTTTAGCAAGCTACTGAGTCTGATTGACCAGGCAGTGTTAGCTTAGCTAGCTAGCATTAGCCAGCTAAGCTAGTAGCTAGCTAGCAGATCTTCAAGCTTGAGTAGTGAATGTCTGTCAAAGAAAGAATGACATACGTTAGCTAGATTATACTTATCAACGTTGTTTTATTTTAAATTAAAAAGGCCTTGCAAGTGTTTGGAACATTTTGTACTGCTGTCTCGAGACGTGTAGTGTATGTAACACAGCTGATTCGTCAAGAAGGGGAGGTAGGAAATGGAGGAAAACAAGTTAAGTTTGTGTATATTTAATTTTATGTACAGTAACTGACGTCAATATTTCTGTTTACGAGTTGGGTTAATCTTAGGTAATTGTTTTATTAAAAGTAGTTAGATAGCTAGAACCCTATAAAACTGCCTGTGTGGGTGACTTGTGAGTGGGGGTCGTCTCCCTCGAAGCACTGCTCAATTTAGACAGTCAAGCAGAAACAGTCCAACTCGAAACTGGGGGGGTGATAGGGGACAGAAACTAAATTGTTACCGAACTGGGATCAACTTTCTCAAACGACATGGATATAAGGTGTCTCAGAAGTTATTGCCCTAAATGGCATGGCCCTTGGTAATAAAGTTAAGTCATTGTGTTCCCAAGTTTTGCCTCTATTTTCCAAACACTGAGTACTAATTTGGTACAATTTGTGAAGGAAGTATTTTTTTCCCTACCGTTGATAATGGACATTATTGTTTTACTGTGTAGTTCGCCTGCAAGACTACAGTGAGCTCTCAGCAGTGTTTTGGTTGTTGCGCTCACCCATCCCCCAACTTTTACTGGAGACTTGTGGAAGTGTTCATTGCTTCTGCTCTCTTTCAGTGGTGGGCAGCTCTCACCCGTTTTTTTCCCCCTGCCTTTGACGGAAGGCCTTGGCTATTGTACAGTCCACTTGAATCCTGAGTTGTATATCCTACAGTGGATGTAATGGAACTAATGTTCGCCGAGTGGGAAGACGGAGAGAGGTTCTCCTTCGAAGATTCTGACCGGTTCGAGGAGGACTCGCTCTGCTCCTTCATATCAGAGGCTGAGAGTCTGTGTCAGAACTGGAGGGGATGGAGAAAACAGTCTGCTGGACCAAATTCTCCTACAGTGAAGATTAAAGGTAAACACGCACTTCACCTTCCATTGTATTATTTGTACTCACATCCTCTTATTACACTTTTTGTCCTCATTCCCATATTGACCTTTTACCACTTAAAACAACCTGATGCTTGTTGCCAAATAACATTGTGTAGTGGCCAGCATGGGTTATCCCTTATCTCATTACCTAAAGTGCCTATGATGATGGATCCAAACCATCTGAAGGCTTGTCTTGAACCTGAATTTGTTGTTCGTCATTGAAGTCAGTGTTTTTCTGTAAACATTTTACAATACACTCATACATTAGCCTGCTTTCAGAAAATTGCTAGGCCTGCACATTATCTTCACTAATTGTAAATTTGAGTAACGCTGTAGGCCTGTAAACAGCTTTGACCAGTGTAGCCTAGTTTGAAATAATTAATTATGTCCTAATTTCAGGTTGATTGTCCTGTCCACGTCATTTGTTCATTTGATAATCAACTAAGTAAATGTTACATTTCCCCCAGCATATAGGCCTAGCAAGCTTGTTCTCTCAGAATTAAGCCTATTTGTTGACACTGCACAACAGTCCATATTGCTCAGCTTCTCATTCTCTGAAGAGTCCTCAAAGGGCTCTGAACTCATCTCTATGGGACACTATGCAAATAGGAGAGTAGGTGCTGGCTGATAATGTCATTGATTCCTCATTTAATTTATTGGCTGTGATGTCATTGATGTGATAACCCCTTATTTTTTTTAGCAGAATAGTTTCCATAATACTTGCATCATGTCACTTGTTTCTACACCCACCCTCCCATCAACCTCAGGTCTACATTATCCCCATAGCCTATTATTGATTTCATACTTTCTCTACCAAAGCAGATAAGGTTGTAAAGGCTAAGTGTAACTTTGGTTTCATTGAGGATAGTGGCATTGGAGTATCGAACACCATTTGAGTCAGTAGACGTCTCGTTAATTTCACGTGTCAAATAACACTATTTGATGCGTCAAATAAGACTATTGACTAATTAGGATTTGGATATGACTGCACGTCACATACATACATTTTTGTTACGTAGTGGTAAAACTATCATTCATATGTCACAGTGATTCGCTAGTTTGGGGGACAACAGGGCTATGTAGCTGGCTATCTTGTTTAGTTCGTTGTCTTATTTTCATGAACTGAAGTTTGATTTCAGTAGGAGAACAACAAGTTGCTTCCTAATAGTCACATGGATTCCTAAATATTGAGAATGACTGCAATTTCTGGTCATTGTTTTTAGACTGGTTGCATTGGTGCTAGCTTCCCCAGAAGTTGCTAAAAGCATCTGTAACAAAGCTATTTGTGAGTGACTTTGTCATACTACAAACAAAAGTCAACGTATTAGGGAGATGGCCTACCTCCAGTCTCCAAACTGTCATGGAGGTTGACAAATTGCTTGATTATTATTCTGTATTTTGACAAGGATGAATCAGGTGCAACTGATTGGGCTGTGAGGATGAATCAGGTGCAACTGATTGGGCTGTGAGGTTGAATCAGGTGCAACTGATTGGGCTGTGAGGTTGAATCAGGTGCAACTGATTGGGCTGTGAGGTTGAATCAGGTGCAACTGATTGGGCTGTGAGGTTGAATCAGGTGCAACTGATTGGGCTGTGAGGTTGAATCAGGTGCAACTGATTGGGCTGTGAGGTTGAATCAGGTGCAACTGATTGGGCTGTGAGGTTGAATCAGGTGCAACTGATTGGGCTGTGAGGATGAATCAGGTGCAACTGATTGGGCTGTGAGGATGAATCAGGTGCAACTGATTGGGCTGTGGCTGGCTAGCAGCAGCAGCAGGCCCACGATAATTTCTCTCCTGCCTCTGGGATGGCTGCATGACGGGGAAAATGTTGGACTACTTAGCTAACATTTTAGATCCTGCTCGTTTGATCCTGCTCTTATTTCAAATGCTTACACAGTCGTTTTCCCATTTAACCGAACAAATTATTGCTTATTAACAACGCGGTATTGCAAACACATCAATACTGGCCTCAGAAGTTATACAGCTGCACCATTGAGAGCATCCTGACTGGTTGCATCACCGCTTGGTATGGCATCTGCTTGGCATCCGACCGCAAGGCGCTACAGAGGGTTTTGCTTACGCCCCAGTACATCACTGGGGCTAAGCTTCTTGCCAGCCAGGACCTCTATAACAGGCGCTGTCAGAGGAAGGCCCTAAAAATTGTCAGACTCCAGCGACCCAAGTCATAGACTGCTCTCTCTGCTACCACACGGCAAGCGGTACCAAGTCTAGGTCCAAAAGCCTCCAGCTTCTACCCCAAGCCATAACACTGCTAAACAGTTAATCAAATGGCTACCTGGACTATTTGCATTGACCTTCTTTTTTTAATGCTGCTGTTAATTGCTGTTTATTATCTATGCATAGTCACTTTACCCCTGCTTACATGTAGATATTACCTCAATTAACTCGACTAACAAGTACCCCAGCACATTGACTCAATACCAGTTCCCCCTGTATATAGCCTTGTAATTGTTAGTTTGTTTATTTTTTTGCAAATATTTTCTTACTTACACACAAAATAACTACATTGTTGGTTAACCTGTAATATTTGGAATTTGATTTCTGTGTGCTTGTTTCTTTGCTTGTTTATGTTTTATTTCTTTACAGCCTTGACAGTGCTACTGACCGCATTGGCAGCGCTTGGCTTCCGCATGAAAATCACATTTTGTTATTTGACGTGTTAATTTTGTCATGTAAAGACCTGAACGGCCTAACATATTGAATGGACCTAAATCAGTCCTAGATTTCTGAACTGCCTGGCTGAACAACACTATCATCTGAAGCCGTGGAAGACCATCGCCCAAGGCCTGCCAGATCTGTACATTTTTGTTTGTTTTTACAGCGTCTTTAAGATTGTCTCTCTAATGAAAAGCGCTATATGAAATAAATATATTATTATTTGTAAGGCTGGCCAGCCTGGCTGTTCTTGTAGAGTTGTACACTGTGTGTGTGTGTGTGTGTGTGTGTGTGTGTGTGTGTGTGTGGGTGGGGGGGGGGTGCTGGAGTAGCTCACTCAGCTGAAAGCTCAAAGTCGGCCTTTGGAGGGAAGCTGGGAAGGGACAAACGGAGCGCCAACCCATGTGGGTTGTTCAAGCAAGTGAGGAACCGGTGTGGGAGAACCTATTTATTAGAAGTCTCATCTGGGGGAGTTTGGGGGAGGGTGTGTGTGCGGTCAGGCATGTTTGTTTGGGTTTAAGGAGTGGTGGGGGAAGGGCTGAGTGGAGTCAGCTGTGGACTGTATAGAGGGCTTTGTCTTGTGCAGGTCATTTACTTCAGAGCTGGGGATTGTGGTTTAGCAATACAAACCCACATTTTATGAATCTACATATTGCTGCTGATCTTGCACAAAAGAGCTGCCAAACCTCAAAACCCTCCCATCTAAAGTCAGTCAAATCCCCCCAAAAGTAAGATCAGTAAAATAGATTTTACTGAAAGTTCCCCCCTTGAAGGCTAGCCCATATCTCTCCATCTCCATTGCTCAAAATGTAGGGCATGTTAAAGGTTAGGGTTTTGGTTAGGCCCTATGAATCTGTTGGCTCTGATCTTTCTTCCATAACCACAGACTAATGGGCATGTGTGTGAGCAGCAGTCCTTCACTTTTACACCGCTCTATGATGGAACAGCTGTTTGAGCGTGCCCCCCTGTCCCGCTCTCTCCCGATTGGTCAGTCAGGAGTTAGTCACTGTAACTGGCAGTGGCTGGACCCTCTTACTCCCTCCTCGCTGCTGTTACTGCCATCCTCCTACTCTTTCTCTCTATCCCTCTCTCCCTCTATCCTTCCTATTTGTAGCCTCCAAGGGACAGGTGGGGACTGGGGAGCAAGTGTTTATAGAGATGTAAATCACCTGGGTCTGCTCCCTCCATGGGGTTTCTCCCTGTTTGTCAAGCATGAAAAGCTCCAGCCTAGCATCTAATGCCATAGAATTCACACAACTTCCTTGGGCCCAAGCCAATAGAAACATACCTTTATTTTCCCACTATTTGTAACACAATAACACCAGTAGCTCAATTCAAATAGCCTGGATAAATATTTATTGTTCAGCGATTTGTTTTTCTGTTATAGGTTCCTGTAACTTAAACTAAAACAGTTGCTAACACTGCTCTTGTGGTGGGTGAATTCATGAGGTGTGAAGATGGCAGTGTGGGTGGAATAGCTCTGGTGGCAATACAATACCTACCAGACCTGGGTTGAAATACATGTGTATTTGTTATTGAAATACAGTACTTATTTTCTGTGTATTTTAGTATTTTCAAATAATGTGTCCCAAACCCGACTCAACTATTTCTATTGGAAGTATTTGAAAGTGTTTTCAAAATAATTTCCAATAAATAGCCTACTATTTGAAAGTATTTTCAAATTCTTATTTCAAATACTATTTTAAAATAACTGGGTTAAATGCATGGGAGTGTATTTGAGTCTGTGTATTTTCAGATACTTTCCAGTTGTATTTCCAAATTTATTCCAATATTCAACGACTTTTCTTTTCAAATAAAAAATATTTACATACTTACTTCCAAATGTCTTTGAAAGTAATTGAAATACTACGGCTGGGAATTGCCAGGGACCTAATGGTATGATATTATCATGATACTTAGGTGCCGATACGATATGTATTGCAGTTCGTTACTATGATTTTATTGTGATTTGATGTTCCAAACATTTTGCTCACTATGTCTGCTGCAGAGATGAGAGAGCATGAGAAAAAAAGTTTTTATCAGTCAGGGAAATAAAAGTGCTGAAAACATGTTGGCTCACTATTTTTGGTGCAGGTACAGCCTGACTAGCGCTAGGTACAGTAACAAATTGTTTTTGTTTTTACAAATCAATACTTAGAGTCAAATATCATTGAAATGCCCTAAATAGTAATAAAAACCTGCCAGTTTGGGTCCTGGATGCTGATTAGCGGAAACTGCATTCCAACCGTGTGTTCAGTGCCTTCAGAAAGTATTCACACCCCTTGACCTTTTCCACATTTTGTTGTTACAGCCTGCATTTAAAATGGATTAAATTGAGTTTTTTTGTCACTGGCCTACACACAATACCACAATGTCAAAGTGAATTTTTTTTTTGTTGAAATGAATACAAAATGAAAAGCTGAAATGTCTTGAGTCAATAAGTATTCAAACCCTTTTATGGCAAACCTAAATGCATTCAGGAGTAAACATGTGCTTAAGAAGTTGCATTGACTCACTCTGTGTGCAATAATAGTGTACCATGATTTTTGAATGAGATACTACCTTGCAGAGATACTACCTTATCTCTGTACCCTGCACATACAATTATCTGTAAGGTCCCTTAGTCGAGCAGTGAATTTCAAACACAGATTTAACCCAAAAGATACGGCAGGGAGGTTTTCCAATGCCTCAGAAGGGCATGTATTGGAAATGGGTCAAATAAAAAAGCAGACATTGAATATCCCTTTGAGCATGCTAAAGTTATTAATTCAACTTTGGGTGGTGTATCAATACACCCAGTCACTACAAATATACAGGCATCCTTCCTAACTCAGTTGCCAGAGAGGAAGGAAACCGCTCAGGGATTTCACCGTGAGGCCAATGGTGACTTTAAAACAGAGTTGCATGGCTGTGATGGGAGAGAACAGGATGGATCAACAACATTGTGGTTACTTCACAATACTAACCTAATTGACAGAGTGAAAAGAAGGAAGCCTGACAGAACAAAAATATTTGAAAACATGCATCCTGTTTGCAATAAGGCACTAAATAATGCCTTGTTGTCCTGAATACAAAGTGTTTGGTTTGGTCCAAATCCAATACAACAGATTACTGAGTACCACACTCCATATTTTCAAGCATAGTGGTGGTTACATCATGTTATATGTATGCTTGTAATCTTTAACGACTGGGGAGTTTTAAGGATTAAAAAAGAAAGTGGTGCTAAGCACAGGCAAAATTCTAGAGGAAACCCCGGTTCAGACACTGAAAGGTGAATTCAACTTTTAGCAGGACAATAACCAAAAACACAAGGCCAAATCTACACTGGAGTTGCTTACCATGAAGACAGTGAATGTTTCTGAGTGGCCAAGTTTCAGTTTCGACTTGACTTAAATTGGCTTGAAAATCTATGGCAAGACATAAATGGTTGTCTAGCAATGATCAACAACCCATTTGACGGAGCTTGAAGAATTCTTGAAAAAAATAATGGCCAAATATTGTTACAATCCAGGTGTGCAAAGCTCTTAGAGACTTACCTAGAAATACTCATAGCTGTAATCACTGCCAATGGTGATTCTAACATGTATTGACTCAAGGGTGTGAATTCTTGTGTAAATTAAATTTGATCTGTATTTCATTTGAAATATGCTTGATTTTTTTTTGTTATTATTGGGTATTTTGTGTGTGTGTGCGTGCGTGCGTGTATGGGTGAGAGAAAATATAGTTAATCCATTTTGAATTCAGGCTGTAACACAACAAAATGTGGTATAAGTCAAGGGGAAGGAATACTTTCTGAAGGCACTGCATATCAGACAACATACCACGGTATGAGTCAACTACTTGTTTACTGTTCTATTTATGTTGGTAACCAGTTTATAATGGCAATAAGGTACCTCAAGGGTTTGTGGTATATGGCCAAAATACCACCGCTAAGAGCTGTATTCAGGCAGTACCCAAGTCTGATACCTACTATTGAGCCCTTTGGTCCTACATGCCTCTCTCCATGAAAACCAAGGTGTAGCCCCCATACCCTGCTATGTTAGGAGAGGAAACGAGGACAGAGTGTCAGCTGAGGGTCAGGGCTTTGTCTTGGGTGTGTAGTGGTGGTGTGCTCGGCCTGTGCTGGGCCTCAGCTTATTTTCTAATCTGAAGAGAGTGTCATCACTAATGTTTTCTGCAATTGTTTGAGGAACAATAAAAAAAATTGTGCATCATCCTGACAGAGGAGTCATATCCTGACAACTTGTTTTGTTATATTGTGTATTGTGCATACCTAGCCTCACGAATTCCGTTCTTTCAACAACAACAAAAATCTGAAATGTATTTGTCAGATGTAACAATACATTTTTATTCTTGGACTAAGCCTACACTATTACTATTCTTGCAACGGTCATCGAAATTGTTAAGGTTTTAAAAATTCTAATAAATGCAACAGTTGGACAATGGATGAAGATTCTCCAAACTTTTTATTTTTATAATTCGACAGAAATTAACTGAATTACAGCATATAAAACATTTTACTGGCAAGGACAAGTAATCGATGGAGTTCAGGCATTGTGGTGGGAATTCATATATACATTTTATTATTGTATCAGGTAGGCTTGGGCGATATACCGTATACCGGGGTTTTTCGAAATACTGATGCTATGATATTCAATACCGCATGCACCCCTGTGGGCTGCGGGGATGCGTGCTACGCCACTGTGTATAACTAAGTTAAGTATAACTATAAGAAACCTAAGATGTGTCATAATTTATATCTTGCTCAGGGCTCCAAGCTATGCATTTGGTTTGCTAACTTGCTAGCTAAGTGGCTAGATGTCAAGATCAAGCTTCTTGGTTACATCAGAGACATGAAAATCTGGATGCTACACAACCCTAGTATCGGGTATTTTTGTAATGTTTTGGGTTAAAATAAAAACTATTTATGTGGGTTGATTTGCATAAATACAATGGGTGTATTTGCATATATATAAAAAAATGAACATAAATGGGTGTAATAGGGCTGCAACCACCAAACACTTGCTCTGTCTAACCTACCTGCACTCACCTGCGCTGTCTAGACTGCCTCAATAATTACGGTTGTCACGTTCTCTTGCATAATGCAACAAGTGTGCCAAAAGCAGGATACCCTCGGATTAAAAGTCAACACGGTTGGCTCTTTCACCTATCAATCAAATGTATTTATAAAGCCCTTTTTACATCTGCAGATGTCACAAAGTGCTATACAGAAAGTCAGCCTAAAACCCCAAACAGCAAGTAATGCAGATGTTAGAAGCAGGGTGGCTAGGAAAAACTCCCTAGGAAGGCAGAAACTTAGAGGAACCAGGCTCTGAGGGGTGGCCAGTCCTCTTCTGGCTGGGCCGGGTAGAGATTACATAGCCATTTTAAGGCCAGATTGTTCTTCAAGATGTTCAAACGTTCATAGATGGGTCAAATAATAATCACAGTGGTTGTAGAGGGTGCAGCAGGTCAGTACCTTAGGAGTAATTGTCAGATGGCTTTTCATTACCGAGCATTCACAGGTCGAGACAGCAGGTGCGAGAGAGAGAGAGAGTCGAAAACAGCAGGTCCGAGACAAGGTAGCACGTCCGGTGAACAGGTCAGGGTTCCTTAGCCGCAGGCAGAATAGTTGAAACTGGAGCAGCAGCACAACCAGGTGGACTGAGGACAGCCAGGAGTCATCAGGCCAGGTAGTCATGAGGTATGATCCTAATGCTGAGGTCCTCCGGGAGGGGTGGGAGAGAAGGAGAATTAGAGGGAGCTTACTTAAATTCTCACAGGAAACTAGATACAGACTGACCCTATTGCAGCATATATGCTGGAGACTGAGACGGGTGGGTCGGGGGACGCTGTGGCCCTGTCCGACGATACCCCCGGACAGGGCCAACAGGCAAGATATAACCCCACCCACTTTGCCAAAGCACAGCCCCCACACCACTAGTGGGATATCAACAGACCACCAACGTACTACCCTGAGACAAGGCTGAGTTTAGCCCACGAAGATCTCCTCCACCGTACGAGCCCGAGGGGGGGCGCAAAACCGGAAAGGAAGATCAAGTCTGTGACTCAACCCACTGAAGTGACGCACCCCTCCTAGGGACTGCATGGACGAGCACTAGTAAGCCAGTGACTCAGCCACCGTAATAGGGTCAGAGGCAGAGAATCCCAGTGGAAAGGGAGGGGAGCCAGCTAGGCAGACAGCAAGGGCGGTTCGTTGCTCCAGTGCCTTGCCGTTCGCCTTCGCACCCCTGGGCCAGACTACACTCAATAGTAGGACCTACTGAAGAGATGAGTCTTCAGTAAAGACTAAAAGGTCGAGACCGAGTCTGCGTCTCTCACATGGATAGGCAGATCATTCCATAAAAATGTAGCTCTATAGGAGAAAGCCCTGCCTCCAGCTGTTTGCATTTTACATGGTCTGCGAGATCAGATATCACTTTAGTCCAAGTGTTCATTTTTTGAAGTTGCTTTAATTTCAGCGCATCTCATTTGTAAACATTTCAACTGTATTAAATTATATTTTTTTGTGGAATTTACTTTTTTTAAACACCCATCAAAATAAAGTTATCTACAGTTGAAGTCGGAAGTTTACATACACCTTAGCCAAATACATTTAAACTCAGCTTTTCACAATTCCTGACATTTAATCCTAGTCAAAATTCCCTGTCTTAGGTCAGTTAGGATCACCACTTTATTTTAAGAATGTGCAATGTCAGAATAATAGTAGAGTGATTTATTTCAGCTTTTATTCCTTTCATCACATACCCAGTGGGTCAGAGGTTTACATGCACTCAATTAGTATTTGGTAGCATTGCCTTTCAATTGTTTAACTTGGGTCAAATGTTTCAGATAGCCTTCCACAAGCTTCCCACAATAAGTTGGGTGAATTTTGGCCCATTCCTCCTGACAGAGCTGGTGTAACTGAGTCAGGTTTGTAGGCCTCCTTGCTCGCACACGCTTTTTCAGTTCTGCCCACAAATTTTCTATTGGATTGAGGTCAGGGCTTTGTGATGGCCACTCCAATACCTTGACTTTGTTGTCCTTAAGCCATTTTGCCACAACTTTGGAAGTATGCTTGGGGTCATTGTCAATTTGGAAGACCCATTTCAAGACCCAAGACAAACATTTCCATGGTCGTAACGGGAAAAAATGAGAGGCACAAGTAAGAGTATGAAAGCAATCAATCCAGCGAGATTTAAGTGACAAGTGGATTTTTGCACCCCTCAAACACATGAACTAGATGGCTGAAAAAGACATCCTCAGGTGGGTGGAGCATGCGGTTGTTGGATGGATTGCAGTGCCGTTGCCTCATGAGTTTTTCATTAGCATATGTCTCCCTGATTAATTAGATTGCAATGGCAATTCAGTTATTACTGATGAAGATTTATATTTGCACATTTTATGGAAGGTGGCTGTACTTATTGTTTTTTAATTGTCAGCTCTGCAGTCCAAGCCAGCTGGAAAGGGCGCTGTTTCTGGGTAGGCCTACAGTACCAGTCAAAAGTTTGGACACACGTGCTCATTTATTGGTTTTTCTTTATTTTACTATTTTCTACACAAAACTATGAATTAACACATATGGAATCATGTTTATATTTATATTTTACATTCTGCAAAGTAGCCACCCTTTGCCTTGATGACAGCTTTGCACAGTCTTGGCATTCTCTCAACCAGCTTCACCTGGGATGCTTTTCCAACAGTCTTGAAGGAATTCCCACATGCTGAGCACTTGTTGGCTGCTTTCCTTCACTCTGTGGTCCAACTCATTCCAAACCATCTCAATGGGTTGAGGTCAGGTGATTGTGGAGGCCAGGTCATCTGATGCAGCAGTCCATCACTGTCCTTCTTGCTCAAACAGCCCTTACACAGCCTGGAGGTGTGTTTTGGGTCATTGTCCTGTTAAAACAAATTATATTCCCACTAAGCGCAAACCAGATGGGATGGCGCATCGCGGCAGAATGCTGTGGTGGCCATGCTGGTTAAGTGTGCCTTGAATTCTAAATAAATCAATGACAGTGTCACCAGCAAAGCATCCCCACACCACCTCCTCCATGCTTAACGGTAGGAACCACACATGCTGAGATCATCCGTTTACCTACTCTGTGTCTCACAAAGACACAGCGGTTAGAACCAAAAATCTAAAATTTGGACTCATCAGACCAAAGGACAGATTTCCACCGGTCTAATGTCCATTGCTCATGTTTCTTGGCCCAAGGAAATCGCTTCTTATTGATGTCCTTTTAGTAGTGGTTTCTTTGCAGCAATTCGACCATGTAGGCCTGATTTCACATTTCTCAACATCAACTGTTCAGAAGAGACTGTCTGTTACTTGAACTCGGTGAAGCATTTATTTGGGCTGCAATCTGAGGCTGGTAACTCTAATGAACTTATTCTCTGCAGCAGAGGTAACTCTGTGTCTTCCTTTCCTGTGGCGGTCCTCGTAGCGCTTGATGATTTTTCGACTGCACTTGAAACTTTCAAATTTCTTGACATTTTCCAGATTGACTGACCTTCATGTCTTAAAGTAATGAAGGACTGTTGTTTCTCTTTTGAGCTGTTCTTGCCATAATATGGACTTAGCCCTATTTGGTAAAATACCATCTTCTGTATACAACCCTTACCTTGTCACAATACAAATGATTGGCTCAAACGCATTCAGAAGGAAAGAAATTCCACATTCAGTTTTAACAAGGCACACCTGTTAATTGAAATGCATTCCAGGTGACTACCTCATGAAGCTGGTTGAGATAATGCAAAGGGTGGCTACTTTGAAGAATCTCAAATTTGTTTAACACTTTGGTGACTTCATGATTCCATATGTGTTATTTCATAGTTTTGATGTCTTCACTATTATTATACAATGTAGAACATAGTAAAAATAAAGAAAAACCGTTGAATGAGTAGGTGTGTCCAAACTTTTGACTGGTACGGTATATGTTTGTAGTGCGTTTTTATTTTATTTTTAGAGTCTCGTTGTTGTAGCTGTTGAAGCATGCTTTATCTGGAGAAGGGGTGGTGTGGGTTCAGGACCCCTCAGGAAACCTAGACTCTTCCTTGGCTGACAGGACATTGCCTGGCTACCCAGACTCCTTGCTTCGGCCAAACGCTACGCCACGCCCACGGAAGTAAGTTTATTCTCCACAATGTGTCTGGATCTGAGTACCTCCCTGAACGTTCACCAAATGCGAACACATTTGGGGCCGTCTGATTGGTCCAGAAACCAATGGGTTGGGCCAATGCCAAGACACGTGGGTAAAGCGGTGGTTTAAAAATGTATCATTGGCTTTGATACTCTTGATTGGTTAGAGACGATCCAATCGCTGATGTACAGTGCCCCTCGTCTCCACAAACAACTTCAATGATTGCAGTCTCAGACGTAAAGTATGTAGTGAACGGCAGCAGCGGAATCATTTAGTGTGAGCCATCAGGCTAGACAGGATAGGCTCCTGAAGGGGTTACAGGTTTGGCAGCTGTCCTGCTCTCTGATGACGAAGACCAAGGGAGCTTTAAAGTCCTAAGTAGGTCCAGTAGGTTTTCCTGACCACGTGACATGACTTGTAACGGGACGGCAGAGTATTTCCTCCAACTAAGGCTGAT
Organism: Salmo trutta; assembly: GCF_901001165.1. Taxonomy (NCBI): domain Eukaryota; kingdom Metazoa; phylum Chordata; class Actinopteri; order Salmoniformes; family Salmonidae; genus Salmo; species Salmo trutta. Next base: position 19,798,885 of record NC_042961.1, on the reverse strand, counting down.
GGTTTTTCCTGGTCAGGCCCATTAGTTGAGTGTGGAGACTTGCACCAAGGCAATGTTTTTGTCAACCGGTCAAAATAGTTGACTAGGTTTACCATGGCTTCTGACCATGTGAACCACAGCCATCACAGTTGTTGACATTATTCAGACTGCTTTCTTTCCTCATATTGTTGATGGCAGGACAAGTGAGCCTGGAAACAGGTCTGTGTTTGTAAAGTTAGAGACCCATATTTTTCGTGGCAGCCCTCATTGTCCTCAACACGAGTTCGGTGTATCGCTAACTCTACACTTTACAAAGCATACACACTCCCCAGTTTCTCTCTAGTGTCTCTCTCTTTCTGTCTTATACACAACACACACACTTACGGCCGAGAACCATAGAGCATGTTAGGGCGATGAAACAAGAGCCCCATTCATTTTCAATGGAAGCGAAGTGGGTGGTTGGGCGATGCAAGCATGGCGAGGGAGCGTTAACAGGGCAGGACCTAAGTTGTGGAAAGCTGAACTTTATGCAAATACATTGCGATATCGCGGCTGCGCTTGACCAATCGAAGCACACTATAGCTTCCAGCCGCTACTGGATTGGCCGTTGATGCCTCCACATGAGGGTGAAGCTAGCGTGGCTATCCAAATTTCACGTTAATAGTGGATCCCTACTGTTACACACACCAGCACCCTTTTGTTTGTTCACCTTCTTCCAGCCGTGTGGTGTGTTTGGGTGAACCCTTGGGAGCAGAGCACAAAATGAATTACCATTGTAACATAGGGACACAGTAGAGTTCTGTTTTATTCTGTCTTACATGCATTTTTACACACATTCCCTCTGGCACACTTTCACTCACTCACTCATTCACTCACTCACTCAATGTTTGGTTCTCTCTCTCTCTCTCTCTCTCTCTCTCTCTCTCTCTCTCTCTCTCTCTCTCTCTCTCTCTCTCTCTCTCTCTCTCTCTCTCTCTCTCTCTCTCTCTCTGTGTGTCTGTTAGATGGTCAGGTCATCCCTCTGGTGGAGCTATCAGCCAAGCAGGTGGCATTCCACATCCCGTTTGAGGTGGTGGAGAAGGTCTACCCTCCTGTCCCCGAGCAGCTGCAGCTCCGCATTGCCTACTGGAGCTTCCCAGAGAACGAGGAGGACATCCGGTGAGGCTGGATACACACGCACACGTTTGTTTTCCTATCCTTGTGGGGACCATAACATTTATTCCAATTCAAAATCCTATTTTCCTTAACCGCTATTTCCTAAACCTAACCCCAATTATAACCCTAAAGTCTAAAATAGCATTTTTCCTTGTGGGGACTGGCGAAATGTCCCTACTTGTCAACATTTTACTTGTTTTACTATCCTTGTGAGGACTTCTGTAACTCACAAGGATATTAAAACCAAACTGTACACGCGCTCTGAAGTCTATCTGAGATCGTCTCAGATTTCCATAATATGTTCACAGTTATCTGGAGACACACTGATCTTTGTGGGATTGTTGTTAAAGGTCCAATGCAACGGTTTTTATCTCAATATCAAATTATTTCTGGGTAACAATTACTGTGATTGTTTTAAATTAAAGTTGTCAACAAGAAAAAGCTTTTTAGCACAGGGCAATTCTCAAGTAAGAATTTTGCTAGGACTGTCTGGGAGTAGTCTAAATGAGGGGGAAAAGTGAAAATAAGTTGTTATTGGCAGAGGTTTGGAACTCTTTCTTATTTGTCTAACTAATTTACCGCATGGTGATATCAACATAGTTTTGGCTTTCTATCCCACCAAAACAGGCTGAAATTTCAGCCAGTCTTTTCAAACAGCTCTTACACTAAAAGGGCATTATCTTATTTTTCACAGTTATTATTCCAACCTCATAGTGTGGAAATATGTATAAAACATAAAATAACATTTTGGACTGCACTGGGCCTTTAAAACTCTTTAGGGATAGGGGGCAGCATTGGGAAGTTTGGATGAAAAGCGTGCCCAGAGTTAACTGCCTGTTACTCAGGCCCAGAAGCTAGAATATGCATATAATTAGATTTGGATAGAAAACACTCTCTAAAGTTTCCAAAACTGTTAAAATAATTTATTTAACTAGGCAAGTCAGTTAAGAACACATTCTTATTTTCAATGATGGCCTAGGAATGGTGGGTTAACTGCCTTGTTCAGGGGCAGAAAGACAGATTTTTACCTTGTCAGCTCAGGGATTCAATCTTGCAACCTTAAGGTTAACTAGTCCAACGCTCTAACCACCTGCTTTACATTGCACTCCACGAGGTTACGTGAATGCAGTAAGAAGCTAAGGTAAGTTGCTAGCTAGCATTAATCTTATCTTATAAAAAACAATCAATCAATCATAATCACTAGTTAACTACACATGGTTGATGATATTACTAGGTTATCTAGCCTGTCCTGCGTTGCATATAATCGCTTAGGTACACGTTGCTCCAACCATAAACATCAATGCCTTTCTTAAAATCAATACACAAGTATATATTTTTAAACCTGCATATTTAGTTAATATTGCCTGCTAACATGAATTTCTTTTAACTAGGGAAAATGTGTCACTTCTCTTGCAAACAGAGTCAGGGTATATGCAGCAGTTTGGGCCGCCTGGCTCGTTGCGAACTGTGAAGACTATTTCTTCCTATCAAAGACTGCCGACTTCGCCAAACGGGGATGATTTAACAAAAGCGCATTTGCGAAAAAAGCACAATCGTTGCACGACTGTACCTAACCATAAACATCAATGCCTTTCTTAAAATCAATACACAGAAGTATATATTTTTAAACCTGCATATTTAGCTAAATGAAATCCAGGTTAGCAGGCAATATTAACCAGGTGAAATTGTCATTTTGCGTTCATTGCACGCAGTCAGGGTATATGCAACACTTTGGGTAATTTGTCAGAATCTTACGTAATTATCACATAACACTGAAGGTTGTGCAATGTAACAGGAATAATGTTTTGTTTTCGAGATGATAGTTTCCGGATTCGACCATATTAATGACCTAAGGCTCCTGTTTCTGTGTGTTATTATGTTATAATTAAGTCTATGATTTGATGAGCAGTCTGACTGAGCGGTGGTAGGCAGCAGCAGGCTCGTAAGCATTCATTCAAAATAGCACTTTCGTGCGTTTTGCCAGCAGCCCTTCGCAATGCATTGCGCTGTTTATGACTTCAAGCCTGTCAACTCCTGAGATTAGGCTGGTGTAACCGATGTGAAATGGCTAGCTAGTTAGCCGGGTGCGCGCTAATAGCGTTTCAAACATCACTCGCTCTGAGACTTGGAGTAGTTTTTTCCCTTCCTCTACATGGGTAACGCTGCTTCGAGGGTGGCTGTTGTCGATGTGTTCCTGGTTCGAGCCCAGGTAGGAGCGAGGAGAGGGACGGGAGCTATACTGTTACACTGGCAATACTAAAGTGGCTATAAGAACATTCAATAGTCAAAGGTATATGAAATACAAATCGTATAGAGAGAAATAATCCTATAATTCCTATAATAACTACAACCTAAAACATCTTACCTGGGAATATTGAAGACTCATGTTAAAAGGAACCACCAGCTTTCATATGTTCAGAGCAAGGAACTTAAACGTTAGCTTTTTTACATGGCACATATTGTACTTTTACTTTCTTCTCCAACACTTTGTTTTTGCATTATTTAAATCAAATTGAACATGTTTCATTATTTATTTGAGGCTAAATTGATTTTATTGATGTATTATATTAAGTTAAAATAAGTTCATTCAGTATTGTTGTAATTGTCATTATTACAAATAAATAAATAAAAAATTGGCCGATTTAATCAACACTTTTTTTTGGTCCTCCGATAATCCGTATCTGTATCGGCGTTGGAAAATCATAATCGGTCGACCTCTACTCTAAGCAGATGGCCCAGGTGAATGCCTTTTAGTTTAGTCACGCGTGTGGCTGTGAGCGCGAGCTCCGTTCCCTTTCCTTTCTAATGAAAACAGTATTGTCCGGTTGAAACATTATTGAATATTTATGATAAAAACACCCTAACACCTATGTTTCTACGAACTCAAATTGAACTTTTTTTGACTTTTCGTCTAGACTTTGTGCCCCCGCTTTGTATTTGGATTACTGGACTAAACGCGCGAACAAAAAGGAGGTATTTGGACATAAAGATGAACTTTATCGAACAAAACAAACATTTATTGTCTAACATGGAGACCTGGGAGTGCCATCAGATGAAGATCATCAAAGGTTAGTGATTCATTTTAATGCTATTTCTGACTTTTGTGACACCTCTCCTTGGTTGGAAAATGGCTGTATGGTTTTTGTGGCTAGGCGCTGACCTAACATAATCGCATGGTGTGCTTTCACCGTAAAGCCTTTTTGAAATCGGACGCAGCGGCTGGATTAACAAGAAGTGTATCTTTAATCGTATGTATAACACTTGTATCTTATATCAATGTTTATGATGAGTATTTCTGTAATTTGATGTGGCTCTGTATTTTCACCGGATGTTTGTTTGAGACAATGCATTTCTGAACATAACACGCCAATTTCAAATGAGGTTTTGGACATAAAGATTAACTTTATCGAACAAAACAAACATTTATTGTCTAACATGGAGTCCTGGGAGTGCCACCAGATGAAGATCATCAAAGGTTAGTGATTAGTTTTAACGCTATTTCTGACTTTTGTGACACCTCTCCTTGGCTGGAAAATGTCTGTTTTTTTTGTGGCGCTGACCTAACATAATCGCACGGTGTGCTTTCACCGTAAAGCCTTTTTGAAATCGGACACTGTGGTTGGATTAACGATAAGTTTATCTTTAAAATGGTGTATAATACTTGTATGTTTGAGGAATTTTAAGTATGATATTTCTGTGGTTTGAATTTGTCGCCTTGCAATTTCACTGGCTGAAGGCCAGGTGTTCCGCTAGCGGAACCCCCTTCCCAGAAATGTTAAAGCATGACAAGGAAATGAAATGGCATGAGGCTTTATTGTACATCGTACTCTCTTTGTTTTGGAATCCCATTCCATTTCAGCTTATCAGACACCCACTCATTTACAATTACGAAATCAACTCAGAACATTCACTCATGCCAAATACTGGGGACCACTCACACATTATACAAATAGCTAGCACAACTTCAGAAGGGACATAGTGTTTGGAGAATTGAATGTATCTTTTTTTGTTCTCTGATCTCATCCCCTCTCTGTGGTTCTCCCTCTGCAGGCTGTACTCGTGTCTGGCTAACGGCAGCCCTGATGAGTTCCAGCGAGGGGAGCAGCTGTACAGGATGAGGGCTGTAAAAGACCCTCTGCAGATAGGTGAGCCCTGAGCAGTGTTTTTCACCTAATTCCACCACAGCTCTAAGACAACAGCAGCACAGAAGGCTGAACTCTCCAAACCTCCAACAAACCTCCATAAAGTTGTCCTGGTCACATATTGGCTAGGCTTGTTCCACAGCCCCACACTCTCTCTGTGCTTTGGGCTTCAAAAACTAGTTGTGCGTTTATCGAGTTGAACATTTATCCCAGGTCAGATGCTGTTTTCACCTCAGTTGCGTTGGAATCCGGGTGGAGCCTCTGCATTTCTCTGCTCATCCCAGATGACTGGATTAGAGCAGCCGGTCAGGGAGGCAGGCAGGATGTGTGGGGATTACATGTGCTTTAATGGTCCTGACGGAGCCTCACTCACCAGCTCTAACAGATAGAGCTCAGTCCGCGCCACACCACTCTCACCCCTCATCACTAGGGCTTAGAGTTTTCCTGACCCTGTGACACGACAACCTCTGCGCACTACTCTGGTGGTGATAGGCTACGACTAGGACCCAGAGGTTTTCCCGGTCAGGGTATGTGGCCAAATTTATCACTGATCATTCGCCATTGAGTTTGCCAACCCTCAGTTCATTACTAGAAAGAGAACTTGATGTAGCGTAATCGTGTAGGAATGTTGCTGTTGTACTGTGCCATTTAAGATATTTCCTAGGTCAATGAATGAAGCCACAGGGGTGAAATATAGTGCATAGACCTGCTATTACATGGACCACTTCAATGGGCACAGCACCTAGGATTAACTACAGGCCAAGCAGCCTGCCTGAAATCCACTGAGCATTCTACATAATGATTGGGTTACTCATCCATTACACTCAACATCACTGAGATGCCAGCTAGGATCAGAAAGTGTTGCAGTGAAATGCCCCTTTTTGCACTGCTCAACGGTGGCTTGGTGATTAATGCTTGTAAGTTATGTTAAAGAGAATTCTAGGTAGCTGAAAGCAGATATTTAGAGATGTAACCTTTCCCACTGTATTAAACCTTGGAGGGGCATATATTAGCTTTTTCAAATACTTTCATAATGAACCGAGGGTTCTGATAAAAATGTTTACAACCATTTTGAAAGCAAGCGCTTTCTCTTTATCTGCAGAGTGTGCCTCCATTGTTTTCCTGCGAGCCCAGGGTATGTCAGTGCTGTATTAGGTTAAACATGTTAGAGTTCATTGTGAGGTAATGGAAACCCTGTCTCCCAGTGGAAGTAGGAGGGGAAAGGAAGTAGGTTAGAGGAGGAGTTGGAGACTGCCAGGTAGGAGCAGAGAAACTGGAGCAGGAACAGAGCTCGGCTGACTGAAGGGGTCCTGTTATGTTGAATCTGGAACAGTTACTCTGAGTCGTTCCTCTACTCCCCCACCTCTCCTACCCTCCCCTCCTGCTCTGTGCCGGCTCGGGCTCACTAGGAGAATGCTGGCTGCTGTCCATTGGGTAAAAGCTTTTGGGCAACCTCCCCCTCTCCCTCTTTTTCCTCCTATCTCCTAGTCTTTCCATGTGCATGGAAATAACTGCCTTTCATTTCCTGTCTGGCAGCTCAGGCTCAGGACGCATTACAGTACTGCTGCTGCACAGTGTCGGCCATCACTCTAAGATTTCCTGCCCTACTTTATCATAATAACACTGTATTTCTCATTCCATTGCTCCAGTCTCATTGTCCGACACAGACAAATAGATGGACGTTACAGAGCAGATATGATCCCCTCTCTATTTCTTTCTCTCGCTCCCTCTCTTTCTCTCTCAAAGGTTTCCACCTCAGTGCCACCGTGGTGTCGCCCCAGGCTGGCCAATCAAAAGGGGCGTACAATGTGGCTGTCATGTTCGACCGCTGCCGCATCACTTCCTGCAGTTGCACCTGTGGAGCCGGGGCCAAGTGGTGCGCCCATGTGGTGGCCCTCTGCCTCTTCAGGATCCACAACGTGAGTTTAGAGTACAGACACAACATGAGTTACACCGCATTACCACATGAATACACCTATACACCATTGTGCTGCAATTATAGTACAGCATACATGTGAGTTAGTGTAGTACTGTGATAACGGTCAATTCCATTTCATTTTAGGAACTTTTACTCCAACCCTGGAACAGACACATGCCATAGCCTATAGATGGGTTGACAGCGTCACAATAATAATTTGTGTGCAACTCCGAGTTCAAAGGCTCTGTGTTGTTGTCATAGATTGCTAGCAACAATGACTAGAAGCTGTTGTTTGGCGAATTGTAGATTACTTGTTTCAGCTGGTTGTATTTGTTCTTAATACCATGTCTTGCTTTGAGGTGTTTTGACGCTTGTCACGTCTATGCTAATATTGCTAGGTTTAGCTAGCCAGCTAACCAACAACTGTAACAATGTATTTGTACAACCAACAAGTGCTTCTTGGGCAAATGTATTTGTTTTTTCCAAAACATTTGCAGACGAAATATAGCTTACTTACGTGTAGTAATAATAATGTAATAATCCTTTGATTGTAAGCCAACCCTGTCTGTTTTTAAGCCGTGGTTGCACATATCGGTTTTGTTGGTAAACACCCCTACCGACTATATAACACATTACTGTTTGAAAACATTGTATGTATTCAAATAGCTTACAGATTTGCTGTATATATGTACAGAATTGTCTATCTGTGACTCATAGGGATGTAAGAGAGTGCTGAGGCACCATGAGTGTGTATGTGTGGGAGGCTCTGATGTCTTTGGGTGGAGGACTGTCTGTTCTCTACTGATATCACAGTGTAGGTGGGTCTTGCAAGGTCTGAGTGTGTGTTGGCATGAACGAGTGTGTGGGCTCAGTTCAGCCTTTGACGTTATGTTCAGATGTTCTGAGATCATATGATCCCATGGCACTAAATGCGGATTATGCCATATGATCAGAATCAGAAAATCACATTGATCTTAAACTCTGCAAATCCTCATATTTGTTTTCCACTGGGGAACAATCCGATCTCTCTCTTTCTCTGTAATTATCAGTCCAGGAGAGAGCCTAGTCTCCCATAGCCATACCCCCACTCCCTGCTGTGTAGGTCTTCTCCCACTTCCGACTGTCAGCTGTTCTGCGGCTGTGGCACGCACACACGTCTCCATAGCTTTCTTGTGACCTTTTATCAGGCGCAAATTGACCCTAATTAACCATTATTGTATTGAATGGATGGATTAGCTGTAAAGTAATTAACATCTCTCAGGCCCAGATGGGAGGCCGGCCTTTTCACCCTCTCTGTGAAAGTGTATATTGAAAACCTGTCGCCCAAGGTGACGCCATTCTCGCAAAGCCATGGGGGCTATGTTATGCTTAGACCTTTCCATTTATTCAGTCCACTTACTTGCCATAAGAGGTGACATTTTGCCATGACAAAAGAGCGATGCAGTAGTCAAAACAGATTTAATCACTCCAAATACTCAGTGGGGAATGCAACAGTTGCCATGTCCCTCTCATGGATTGGACATCAAATCATGAGAGGTCTTCAAATGAATGCTGCTACAAGTATTGTGAGAAATACAGACTAGAGGTGGACCAATTTATGATTTTTCAACGCCGATACCGATTATCGGAGGACCAAAGAAAGCCCATACAGATTAACCGGCCAATTTTTTTTACATTTATTGTATTTTATTTGTATTTAAAAAATAAAAAAAATACGTTATATATATATTTTTTTTAAATATTAAAAAAAATATATATATTATTTGTAATAATGACAATTACAACAATACTGAATGAAAACTTATTTTAATATAATACATCAATAAAATCAATTTAGCCTCAAATAAATAATGAAACATGTTCAATTTGGTTTAAATAATGCAAAAACAAAGTGTTGGAGAAGAAAGTAAAAGTGCCATGTGCCATGTAAAAAAAGCTAACGTTTAAGTTCCTTGCTCAGAACATGAGAACATATGAAAGCTGGTAAGCAGGTAAGGAGTTTTAGGTTTTAGGAATTATAGGACTAATTCTCTCTATACCATTTGTATTTCATATACCTTTGACTATTGGATGTTCTTATAGGCACTTTAGTATTGCCAGTGTAACAGTATAGCTTCCATTCCTCTTCTCGCCCCAACCTGGGCTCGAACCAGGAACACATCGACAACAACAACCCTCGAAGCATTGTTACCCATCGCTCAACAAAAGCTGTGGCCCTTGCAGAGCAAGGGGAACAACTACTTCAAGGTCTCAGAGCGAGTGACGTCACAGATTGAAATGCTATTAGCGCGCACCCCGCTAACTAGCTAGCCATTTCACATCGGTTACACCAGCCTTATCTCGGGAGTTGATAGGCTTGAAGTCATAAACAGCTCAATGCTTGAAGCACAGCGAAGAGCTGCTGGCAAACGCACAAAAGTGATGTTTGAATGAATGCTTATGAGCCTGCTGCTGCCTACCACCGCTCATTCAGACTGCTCTATCAAATATCAAATATCAAATCATATACTTAATTATAACATAGTAACACACAGAAATATGAGCCTTGGGTCATTAATATGGTCAAATCTGGAAACTATAATTTTGAAAACAAAACGTTTATTCTTTCAGTGAAATATGGAACCGTTCCGTATATTATCGAACGGGTGGCATCCACAAGACTAAATATTCCTGTTACATTGCACAACCTTCAATGTTATGTCATAATTACGTAAAATTCTGGCAAATTAGTTCGCAACGAGCCAGGCAGCCCAAACTGTTGCATATACCCTGACTCTGCGTGCAATGAACGCAAGAGAAGTGACACAATTTCCCTAGTTTAATATTGCCTGGTAACCTGGATTTCTTTTAATATGCAGGTTTAATAAAATAAACTTCTGTGTATTGATTTTAAGAAAGGCGTTGATGTTTATGGTTAGGTACATTCGTGCAACAATTGTGCTTTTTTTCGCAAATGCGCTTTTGTTAAATCATCCCACGTTTGGCGAAGTTGGCTGTCTTTGTTAGGAAGAAATAGTCTTCACATAGTTCAACGTGCCAGGTGGCCCAAACTGCTGCATATACCCTGACTCTGTTGCACAGAACGCAAGAGAAGTGACACAATTTACCTAGTTATAAGAAATCCATGTTAGCAGGCAATATTAACTAAATATGCAGGTTTAAAGATATACTTGTGTATTGATTTTAAGAAAGGCGTTTATGGTTAGGTACATATTGGTGCAACAACAGGGCTATTTTCGCGAATGCGCTTGTTAAATCACCCGTTTGGCGAAGTAGGCTGTGATTCAATGATAAATTAACAGGCACCGCATCGATTATATGCAACGCAGGACAGGCTAGATAAACTAGTAATATCATCAACAGTGTGTAGTTAACTAGTGATTATGTTAAGATTGATTGATTGTTTTTTATAAGATACTTTTAATGCTAGCTAGCACCTTACCTTGGCTCCTTGCTGCACTCGCATAACAGGTAGTCAGCCTGCCACGCAGTCTCCTCGTGGAGTGCAATGTAATCGGCCATGATCGGTGTCCAAAAATGCAGATTTACCGATTTGTTATGAAAACTTGAAATCGGCCCTAATTAATCTGCCATTCCGATTTAATTGGTCGACTTCTAATACAGACCCACTAGTGCAGTTTTTTGGGGGTTGTGTTAAAATGGGAACCGTAGGGTGTAGGTAGCTTTGAAATAATACATTATTAATAACCATTTTTTTTTATTTCCTGAAATTCCGTGTCTCCTGAGAGCATGTTCACACAGTGTGTCAGAATATAGGCACTGTACTTTCAACAACAAGTTGTCTAAATGTGTATCTTCACAGACATACATCCACAGACTGAACCCACAGATCTGCGTCTTCCCTGTTCCTCTCTAGGGCGCTTGGTCACACATACAGGCACGCACACAGGCACACACACATACGCAAGCACACAGTTCAACTTGAGTGTGCTCAATTAGTTGCACATTATGAAACCACTCCAGAAGAACAATGTGATAAATACCAAGCACAAGCGCGCACACACACCGCAGCACAGAACTCTTGACTGTTAAGTGTGTAAAGCAATGTACATTAACACCCCTAAAGAACTGATCCATCTGTAATAACCTCAGACGATCTCAAAGCATTATATTCTGAAATGTTTTGGTCAGAGATCATTTGAATAGAACCAGCAGAAGATCCTCACCGAAAGGTTGGGGGTTAGGGGGAGTGTGTTGGCAATGGGCATATCTGCCACTGATGATATAATCCTATTAATGAGTTTGGAATGGGGAGAGGCTATACGCCTGGTGCCCAAATGGATGACGTTTGTCTGCCAAGCAAGAGTCGAGTGGAGATGAATGGACTCAGTTCAGTTTAGCCAGCCATCCCGATGAGCCCTTCCCAGCAAGCTAGCTAGTTTATTTTTGGGGCTAGAAACTTCGGCGAGAATTTGAAACTTGTCTGCCGAAATTGGGACTTGGGAGTGTTTAGAATCATTCTGTTTTTATCTGAGTAATTGTTTTTTTAAATTTTTATTATTACTTGAATTTAACGTTAGACATTAATGCTATAGTTGTACATTTTCGGTGAAAATCACGACAAAAATGTTGCGCTTTAGCTGTCACCCTGGCCTTATATTGGCTAAACTATCTAGCTACTTTCCTCTCCTTACTGTGGCAAGCGGGAGCGAAGGACACTGTGCCCCGTGTTGTTGTGTTGCCGGCTTTCAGCACAAACTCTCCCAATTGAGCAGTATAGGCTGTATCACTGACATCCAGATGGTTACCACCAATAAGTTATTTCTCGTGTAGGCTGCTATCCAACTCAAAATAAAATGAAGTGGGATGGAACAAATTGGAGACGGTGACCAATGCTACAAGTTATTTCTCCCTCGCCCTTCAAAATACACATCACTTTCTTTCATAAGTTTTAACTAGCACCATGCTGTTGCCAGCTAGCCAGCATAAACAAAGGGCATATCAGAACGATTTACTGAACCGTATCTATTCGTCTCCACACTGACTCTCAGCTGTGCGACACACTTCACCCATTTAGGCACTAGGCATGTCCATATAGCCTCTCCCCATGAAATGTTCTTTAGCAGGCTATTAGAGCACAAGCATGCCGCTGTCCCTCCCTATCTTGCTGTTTGTGCTATTTACCCTGGCTATTAAAACATACTCGGCCCATCATCCCCTCTGTTCCTTTCTCTTGTCTCCATCCCGGTCCAGGAATCTCAGTGTTTCCGTTCCCATTCACCACACAGTGGTAGCAGACCACCTCTCTCTTTCCCGTCTCTCTAGTCTTATTTTAATGTGAGGTATATTATAACCACTTTCTGTTGTAGTGGTGTCTTGTCCTGTACGACCCCCGAACTTGAAGTTTGTTGCACACCCACATTTCAGTTTATATTTTAATTCTCTGCATTTAAACTCACTGTGTGAACAGGAAACCGAGCAAGGTGAGATCCTAAATGTACACTAATGCCTGTCACTCCTTTGTTTGTCTGCCAGGCGTCTGCAGTGTGCTTGCGAGCCCCCGTGTCAGAGTCCCTGTCCCGGCTGCAGAGGGACCAGCTGCAGAAGTTTGCCCAGTACCTCATCAGTGAGCTTCCCCAACAGGTAAGACTGTCGCACCACACTAACTGGTTAGATTATCTGCGAGCTTCACTTCAGGAATAATGGGTGGGCTGGCTATCTCAATGTGGAGGGTCATTATAACTAGGAGGCAAGTTCCAACCACTGAAACCACCAAGTTACATTCAAATGTGTAAATATAAATATTGTTGTATTCGCAAAACCATATATTGTACATAGAATCCTAGACACATTTCTCAATCCCTTTAGGCTCTTCAAAAACATTTAGATAATGTTGTTTATATATTGAAGATTATCAATAGTTGCAAAAATACATTCAGTTGAATGTGTGAACAATGTTGTCCTACCTCCCAGTGGTTAGGTTTGTAGAGGTAGCTATGCTCTGCCTGTAATAGGCCCAGTCTCAATACTCCCTTTGTTTGCCCCCTGTGCTACTGGGATAAAGAACACACAGTAGTTGCATTGTCTCCTTATGTATTACAGTCAATAGTGCCGTGTTGGTCAGTGTAATGTTACTCAGCTCTAAGGCCAACTGTATTTCTTAGCTGTAATTAGAGCCTTGTGTTCAAAAGGTAGGATTTAACAAGTAGCCATGAGAAGCTATGCCCCCCACCCCCACACCACCCCTGAAACAATGGCGAAACCGATTGTCATAACCTATCATTAATGGATCTGAAACAGATTCTGTCATACTCATTAAAACGGATGTTATTTTTGTCCTGCAGATTTTGCCCACAGCCCAGAGGCTCCTGGATGAGCTCCTGTCCTCCCAGTCCACAGCCATCAACACAGTGTGTGGGGCTCCCGGTATGCCCTGCCTGCACTTCTGTTTGCCTCCTGCAGGGGGCAGCCTCTACTTATCTCTCACAAGGGTTCATGATGTGATCGGAGACAATGATAATGAGTCAAAGTGCTGTGTATTGTATGGGGTGTAACTCACCACATCCTCCACCAGTATGAGATAGGGGTTGCGTCCCACGCCCACAACTGTAGATAGTGCAAATGGTAGAGATGGAGGCCTGAGGGCGTTTTGCTCATGTGTATATATGTGTGGTTTGAGCATGCTATAGTGTGGTTCAGATGGCCCTCACATGGCATGTGTTTCCCAATTATCAGCTTAAATCAGCATCTTGACATTTCCTGTATGTTTGTTGTATTGCATTTCTCGGACTTTGTGTTTACTCCCTGTCTCCTGTGTACAGACCCCACTGCTGGCCCCTCAGCCTCTGATCAGAGCACCTGGTATCTAGATGAGTCTACGCTCAGTGACAACATCAAGAAGACTCTGCACAAGTTCTGTGGCCCCTCTCCTGTTGTCTTCAGGTAAGACAGAGACTGGCATAGTCAAAGGTAACAGGAGAGGACGCAGGTAATGTGTGGAAGTATACTTGCTAACCTGTGTGTGTGCTCCCTCTCTCCCGGTGCAGTGACGTCAACTCCATGTACCTGTCATCCACGGAGCCTCCGGCGGCGGCAGAGTGGGCGTGTCTGCTGAGGCCGCTGAGGGGGCGGGAGCCCGAGGGGATCTGGAACCTCCTGTCCATCGTCAGGGAGATGCTCAAGAGGAGAGACAGCAACGCTGCACCCCTACTAGAGATCCTCACTGAGCAGTGTCTCACTTATGAACAGGTAACCCACACGTTACATACATACTTATTCACACATGATAGGACAGAGGTGACTGTTCTCTCCTCAGATCATTGGCTGGTGGTACAGCGTGCGTACGTCGGCATCCCACAGCAGTGCCAGCGGGCACACGGGGCGCAGTAACGGGCAGTCGGAGGTGGCCGCCCACGCCTGCGCCAGCATGTGTGATGAGATGGTCGTTCTGTGGAGGCTGGCTGTCTTAGACCCCACCATGAGCCCTCATAGGTGAGGTCACTTCCCTTTCTTCCTGCCTAACACTTACTTAGCCTTGGTTTCCTACATCAACTAGAATAGTGTCTAATACTGACAACACAGCACTCCTGCTGTCTCTCTTACCTTCAATTCAATTCTCACTTTCACAACCCATTCCAGGTATATATCTGTCTGCGTTGGGTTGATATACACTCTTTTGAGGCTCTGTTAAGGTAATCTGGTTAGAGCAGTAAGTGTTTGGGACATTGAGTGTATTAGACCAGGGCATCCTCCTGATTCACTGTGACCTGATTGCTGCTTGGCCTTTAGAGTGCTATGTGGTCTCACTCGACACTGTTTTAAATGAGCTCTTTGAGACGCAATGACAGAAAGTGAAATAAGGAACAACAGTGTCAGTTCCTTGCAGAAAGCTCTTTGTGTGTGTGTGTCTTTCAGTTACAGTGGCAATTATCAGAATAATGGTGTGTGTGTGTGTGTGTGTGTGTGCTTGTTTGTTACTATCGTCTCTGCTCTGTGGCCTTTGTTTCCTGGACTGACTATAACAATGTGTGTCTACGTTTCTTTTTGCACCATCCCATAGGCGTTTGGAGCTGGCTGCCCAGCTCAAGCAGTGGCATCTGAAAGTGATTGAGATCGTGAAGCGAGGACAACACCGCAAGTCCCTGGACAAACTGTTCCAGGGCTTCAAGCCAGCCGTGGAGTCCTGCTACTTCAACTGGGAGGTGGCCTACCCACTGCCAGGCATCACCTACTGCAGTGCAGACAAGAAGAGCGCTTCCTTCTGCTGGGCCAGGGCAGTGCAGCAGCAGAGAGGGGCCAAGGCTGGCCTGGCTGGAGACCCCCCTGAACCTGGAGGAGGGAGATCTGGCAGCTCTGAGGGAGGTGGGGGAGACTACAAGGGCAGAAGTCCCCAACAAGAAGTGGCGGTCAGGCCCAAAGAGACCATCGTGAGCAAGAGGAAGGGGTTGTCGGCCGGGGGCGGAGGAGGGGTCCTAGTTCGGCTAGGGGGCAGTGTGTGTCTCTCTCTAGAGGAGGGCAGTAGTAAGGGGATGTACAAAGGCGCAGGTTCCTCCTCGTCCACTGGGGGCAAGGCTAAGATAGCACAGGGGGGCAAGTCGTCCTCTGGGGGATCAGGAGTGGTAGGGGGAAAACACCAAGCAGCCAAGCGGCGCACCAGCAGTGAGGACAGCTCCCTCGAGCCTGACATGGCCGAGCTGAGCCTGGATGATGGCTCCAGTCTGGCGCTGGGCGCTGAGGCCAGCAACACCTTTGACTTCACGCCCCCGCCGCCCGAGATGCTGCCCTCACCAAGCCCGCTACTCAGAGAGCCACACAAATACAGTGGGGGAGGGAAAGTGGCCGGAAACACGCCCAAGGAGCGCGCCTTCGAGGGCAAACGGGTCACCCTTGCTGCCACCCTACCTGCCGCTGAGCCCCAGCCCGCCTTCCCCACCAAAGAGAACGCTGCTGTCATCGTGGAAGCAGCCATTGCCGTGGTGAATGTGGAGGCGGAGATGAATGGAAATGAGGAGGCGGCCATCGCTGGAGACGTTCGGCCCTCCACCTCGGTTGTTACCGTGACTGCAGCTGCCGCCAAGTCACCGCGTGATGGCCGCCGAGAAACTGGCACTGGAGCCGTAGCCCTGCCCAATCAGGCCCCAGAGGCAGCAGCAGAAGCAGGGGCAGGAGGAGACCCTGTAGGAGAGGATGACTACCAGGCCTACTTTCTGAATTCAGCTAATGAGGAGGGTGTAGAGAGAGTGTCGGAGAACAACAATGAGGAGGAACCAGACATCTTTGCTGGGATCAAGCCACTGGAGCAGGAGGGCCAGATGGAGGTGCTGTTTGCATGTGCAGAGGCCCTCCACGCTCACGGCTACAGCAACGATGCCTGCAGACTGGCAGTGGAGCTGGCTGGAGACCTGCTGGTCAACCCTCCAGACCTGAAGGTGGAGCAGCCCCAGACCAAGGGCAAGAAGAGCAAGGTGTCCACCAGCAGGCAGACCCAGGTGGCCACAAACACCCTGGTTAAGACCTCTTTTCTGCTGACGGTGCTGAGCGAGAGGCTGGAGCTTCACAACCTGGCCTTCAGCACGGGTATGTTCTCTTTGGAGCTGCAGAGGCCCCCAGCCTCCACCAAGGCCCTGGAGGTCAAGCTTGCCTACCAGGAGTCAGAGGTGGTGGCTCTGCTGAAGAAAATCCCTCTGGGCCTGGTGGAGATGACGTCCATACGGGACAGGGCCGAGCAGCTCCGAGACGGGAACTTCTGTGACTACAGGCCCGTCCTGCCCCTCATGCTGGCCAGCTTCATATTTGATGTGCTGTGTACCCCAGGTGAATCTCGCTACACATTTTTAATTCCCCATGTTTTTTCCTTCCACATTGAGATTCTGTTTGAGCTCACACAATACATACACCAAACAGTACATATGCACACAGATGTATAACGTTTACTTGATAATTGATCTGAATTACACGTCATGCAGGCATCACATAAGTGAGACTTCCAGTCATTTATATTTCACCTCGTCCCTCTCTATGTTGTTTGTACAGTTGTGTCCCCCACAGGTTCCCGTCCGCCTAGCCGTAACCGGAACAACGAGATGCCTGGAGACGAGGAGCTGGGCTTTGAGGCGGCTGTAGCAGCACTGGGTAAGATCAACCACAAGGTTTTTTGCATTTACACCTTCAGAAAGAGGTAGGCGCCATTTAGTGGTTCCGTGTTGAGGTTAGTGATACTTAAATAGGAAAACGTACTAGTTTGGCTTAGAAACAGATGAACTCTTTTGCTTCTGTCTTTTCATCTTTCTGTGTGTAGGTATGAAGACCACAGTGAGCGAGGCAGAGCATCCTCTGCTGTGTGAGGGGACCAGGAGAGAGAAAGGAGATTTGGCTCTGGCCCTCATGATCACATACAAGGATGACCAGAGCAAGCTGAAAAAGGTAGACCTTCCGCACTGTGGCCAGTAGAATAACTTGTTACCAACAAACATATTAATGCATTTTTTTTGAATGCATTTTAAGGCTTGTGGATGACTCTCCCTCTCTCTCTGACCTCCCAGATCCTGGACAAGCTGCTGGACAGAGAGAGCCAGACCCACAAGCCCCAGACCCTGAGCTCCTTCTACTCCAGCAAGCCAGCTGCCAACAGCCAAAGGAGCCCGTCCAAGCACGCTGCCCACACTGCTCACGGACACGGAGGTGCCACCGGAGGGGTGTCCAAACATGCCTCCAACGCCACAGCTGCAGCCGGGCCCTCCTCCTCCTTGCAAGCGGTGGCTGCTGGGGGGGTGGCAGGACAGCAGGCGGGTCTGGCGGGCAGTGGAGTGCAGAACAACTCCACAGCCGGAGAGTGTGTCAGTGAGGCCAGAGAGCAAGGTGAGACACAGACTGGGTGGTAATGACATACTTTACCTGTGATGCACTGAACATGAGGTGTTATCCTACCTATGCAAAACAGATTTGTTGAAAATGGAAGGAATTGTTTTAATCCAACTCTGTGTTGCCACTGTTTAGATGTAAAACTTATTCAATACTTAACTTTTTGTTTTAGCAGACGGCGTCCAGCCTGCGTCATGTGACCAGCCGAGCGAGGCTGCCCCATTCAAGCCAGAGGGCACAGTGCCCAGCCGCTTGGCGCTGGGAGGACGGGGGGCATACAGCGGGCGCTGCTGGGGCTCTCCTGTCCGCCAGAAGAAGAAACACACTGGTAACCATGACAAACCCACCTCAACCTCAGATTAAGATTAAGACACTGGCTGTCTCTCAAATAACAGCCTATACTGTATAGTGTGCACTGCATTTGAACAGGGTGTATTGTATGACTCGAATGGCCATCTAGAGGTAGTATTGACACGTGGCTGACTAGATAGATGTTTGAGTTTTAAGGGTTTTTACCTTGTTGTCCCAGGCATGGCGAGTATCGACAGCAGTGCTCCTGAGACCACCTCAGACAGCTCCCCCACCCTTAGTCGACGCCCACTCAGAGGGGGCTGGGCCGCAGCCTCCTGGGGGAGGGGCCAAGACAGTGACAGCATCAGCAGCTCCTCTTCTGATTCGCTAGGCTCCTCCTCATCCAGTGGCTCTCGCAGGGCCGGAGGCGGAGCTAGGGCAAAGAGCACAGACACCAGCAGGTGAGTGACTCCTACATATTCTATACACGTGTTGATGCCATCTGATTATTGGAGAACTCAACTAAGGTATTCACAAAAATATGCTAATTGAACATTCCTCTTCTCGCCCCCCTCTTAGGTATAAAGGGCGTCGTCCCGAGTGCCATGCACCCCATGTGCCCAACCAACCGTCAGAGGCGGCGGCCCACTTCTACTTCGAGTTGGCCAAGACGGTGCTGATCAAAGCCGGGGGCAACAGCTCCACCTCCATCTTCACCCAGCCCTCAGCCAGTGGAGGCCACCAGGGGCCCCACCGCAACTTGCACCTCTGTGCCTTTGAGATCGGCCTGTATGCCCTCGGCCTGCACAACTTTGTCTCACCTAACTGGCTCTCCAGGACCTACTCCTCCCACGTCTCCTGGATCACAGGTGAGGGGCTTTGTTTTTCTCTGTCCTTTCTCATCGGGATAGGTCACCCCAAAAGCAAAGTTTCTTCTTTCATAGTCCATGAGACAGTAGTAGCTATAATGAATGTCTCTCCCTCTTCCCCTCCAGGCCAGGCCATGGAGATCGGCAGTGCTGCCCTCAACATCCTGGTGGAATGCTGGGACGGGCACCTCACCCCTCCCGAGGTGGCATCACTGGCCGACAGAGCATCACGGGCGCGGGACCCCAACATGGTTCGCGCTGCGGCTGAGCTGGCCCTAAGCTGCCTGCCCCATGCACACGCCCTCAACCCCAATGAGATCCAGAGGGCCCTGGTGCAGTGCAAGGAACAGGTACATGTCCGGTACTCTTCAGTTCTGCAGAAGACACATCGGACTACTCATGTAGGCTGGGCATCCTTTTATTCTTTTAACCTTTTATCCATTTTCTCTCTAAAATGCACTTTTTTCCCTAAATCTCCTCATCCTTTCTTCTCTTTTCTTCACCTCCTCCCCTCCTCTCTCCCTGCAGGACAACGTGATGCTAGAGAAAGCCTGTATGGCTGTAGAGGAGGCAGCCAAGGGGGGCGGTGTGTACCCTGAGGTTCTGTTTGAGGTGGCCCACCAGTGGTACTGGCTCTATGAGCAGACAGTAGGAGGGGGCTCAGGGGCCCAGCGTGAAGGCCCTGGACGCTGTGGGGCCAACGGTGGAGCTGGGAGGAGGCCCCCAGAGACGGGCCATGGTGTAATGGACAACATTGGCAACATGGATTCCTCCGGCGTCGCCACGGTGACGGCCTCTGTGACAGCAGCGGCTGTGGTGCCCGTCATCTCTGTGGGCTCCACCATCTACCAATCACATGCCCTTCCCGGCTCGGCCATGGCCCACCCCCACACCCAGGGCCTGCACCCCTACACCACCATCCAGGCCCACCTACCCACTGTCTGCACCCCCCAGTACCTGGGGCACCCACTGCAGCACGTACCCCGGCCCACTGTGTTCCCTGTGTCAGGGGGTGCCTACCCACAGGTAAGAGGACTGTCTGGAGTCATCATGGGAGGGAGGAAGGGAGGGAGGGAGGGAGGGGAGGAAGACTGATGGAGACAAGGAGATACTGATAAGATGGGCTGAGGGAGTGATAGTGGGGGAGAAGAATTAGATAAGAGATGGACATGGAGAAGGCAATAAGAGTCAAACTGAATTATTACTGGGTTTTAACAACAACAACAAAAATATTTAACTAGGCAGGTCAGTTAAGAACAAATTCTTAATTTACAATGCCGGCCAAACCATCCCCTAACCCGGACGACGCTGGGACAATTGTGCGCCACTCTTTGGGACTCCCGATCACGGCCGGTTGTGATACAGCCCGGGATCGAACCAGGGTCTGTAGTGATGCCTCTAGCACTGAGATGCAGTGCCTTAGACCGCTGCGCCACTCGGTACTTACTATCACAAATAAACTCAGAAGTAGGCTGGTT
Organism: Salmo trutta; assembly: GCF_901001165.1. Classification (NCBI taxonomy): domain Eukaryota; kingdom Metazoa; phylum Chordata; class Actinopteri; order Salmoniformes; family Salmonidae; genus Salmo; species Salmo trutta. The sequence continues at coordinate 19,778,232 of NC_042961.1, read as the reverse complement.
GAGAATCATTACTATGGCTTCCAGTGAAGTACTGTGCTGATAGTTCTTACATCTTAAGTAGCTTCCATCTACTTTGAAGACATAACGTATCTCTATACATCCCCAACTTTGCTTCACACTGTGGAGGAAAAAGTATTTGATCCCCTGCTGATTTTGTACGTTTGCCCACTGACAAAGAAAGGATTAGTCTAATTTTAATGGTAGGTTTATTTGAACAGTGAGAGACAGAATAACAACAAAAATATCCAGAAAAACGCATGTCAAAAATGTTATAAATTGATTTGCATTTTAATGAGGGAAATAAGTATTTGACCCCCTCTCAATCAGAAAGATTTCTGGCCTCCCAGGTGTCTTTTATACAGGTAACGAGCTGAGATTAGGAGCACACTCTTAAAGGGAGTGCTCCTAACCGCAGCTTGTTACCTGTAAAAAGACACCTGTCCACAGAAGCAATCAATCAATCAGATTCCTAACTCTCCACCATGGCCAAGACCAAAGAGCTCTCCAAGGATGTCAGGGACAAGATTGTAGACCTACACAAGGCTGGAATGGGCTACAAGACCATCGCCAAGCAGCTTGATGAGAAGGTGACAACATTTGGTGCGATTATTCGCAAATGGAAGAAACGCAAAAGAACTGTCAATATCCCTCGGCCTGGGGCTCCATGCAAGATCTCACCCCGTGGAGTTGCAATGATCATGAGAATGGTGAGGAATCAGCCCAGAACTACACGGGAGGATCTTGTCAATGATCTCAAGGCAGCTGGGACCATAGTCACCAAGAAAACAATTGGTAACACACTACGCCGTGAAGGACTGAAATCCTGCAGCGCCCGCAAGGTCCCCCTGCTCAAGAATACATATACAGGCCCGTCTGAAGTTTGCCAATGAACATCTGAATGACTCAGAGGACAACTGGGTGAAAGTGTTGTGGTCAGATGAGACCAAAATTGAGCTTTTTGACATCAACTCAACTCGCCGTGTTTGGAGGAGGAGGAATGCTGCCTATGACCCCAAGAACACCATCTCCACCGTCAAACATGGAGGTGGAAACATTATGCTTTGGGGGTGTTTTTCTGCTAAGGGAACAGGACAACTTCACTGCATCAAAAGGACGATGGACTGGGCCATGTACCGTCAAATCTTGGGTGAGAACCTCCTTCCCTCAGCCAGGGCATTGAAAATGGGTCGTGGATGGGTATTCCAGCATGACAATGACCCAAAACACATGGCCAAGGCAACAAAGGAGTGGCTCAAGAAGAAGCACATTAAGGTCCTGGAGTTGCCTAGCCAGTCTCCAGACCTTAATCCCATAGAAAATCTGTGGAGGGAGCTGAAGGTTCGAGTTGCCAAACGTCAGCCTCGAAACATTAATGACTTGGAGAAGATCTGCAAAGAGGAGTGGGTCAAAATCCCTCCTGAGATGTGTGCAAACCTGGTGGCCAACTACAAGAAACGTCTGACCTCTGTGATTGCCAACAAGGGTTTTGCCACCAAGTACTAAGTCATGTTTTGCAGAGCGGTCAAATACTTATTTCCCTCATTAAAATGCAAATTATTTTATAACATTTTTGACATGCGCTTTTCTGGATTTTTTTGTTATTTTTTCTCTCGCTGTTCAAATTAACCTACTATTAAAATTATAGACTGATCATTTCTTTGTAAGTGGGCAAACGTACAAAATCAGCAGGGGATCAAATACTTTTTTCCCCCACTGTAGATGCAAGCCTTCTCTCAGTCCCTAGGACATCGCGGAGAATATCAGACGGTAGAGACTGCTCCACCCCGTTTGGAACTCAGAAGATCCATTTGAGAATGAGACAGTCTCCAGATTCACTAATGCACATTTTGCATTCCCTTTATTTAATTTCTATTATTGTTATTTTTTATTACAACTTTGATTTCATACACCTGTTTCTGTATATTGTATTTTATGAACTTTTTGGTTTCATTAAAAGCTTGTGACAGTTTTTTACAGTATAAAATTGAGATGGAACAGAAAGATGTACAGACAACATTGAGTTTCAAGGCGACTCAACTAGACAACTGGACCACTGCCAAGTAATCAGTATGCACCGGTGTACCCATAGTGTTTTTCAAAAATAGCAATTTCTCAAGCAATCATTTTGCTAGGGCTGTTTGGGAGTGGTCTGAGTGGGGAGGGGAACACGGAAAACTAGCTGTTATTAGAATAAAGGTTTGGAACTCTCTTTAATATTGTCACCAGGCAAAACTCCATGCCACCACAACAGGCAGAAATTTCAGGCAGTCTTTTCAAACAGCTCTTACACTAAAAGAGAATTATCACCAATTTCATAGTACTATTCCAACTTTATAGTGTGAAAATCTATATAAAACACAGGAATATCAAATTTTTGACTGCACTGTGCCTTTAAGCCCACGACCATTGTATTTTGTCACTCCAACGTGTTGCTCGTCCCTCAGTGCAGACGAATGTCGCACTATCTGGCGTAAGACAGTGGCCCAGGACTGCAACAGAGAATAGCATCTAACTAATTTTAAGTGTGTCTGTGTGCCCTCTCAGGGAATGCACCCGGCCTTTATCGGTGCCCAGTACCCGTTCTCAGTGGCCACTGGCCCCCATCCGCCCATGGCAGCGACAGCGGTAACCTTCCCCGGTGTTCCCGTGCCGTCCATGACCCAGATCGCCGTCCACCCCTATCACACCGAGACCGGCCTGCCTCTTAGCACCACTGTAGCAGGTGAGCAGAGACCACTGCTGTGGGTGTGTGCATGCACACCTTTGTCCCTTGTATGTCTATAGATGTAAAATAATATTTAGCCCATGTAAGTGGGTGTAGTTGATGGTTCACATTTGATAGCAGAGGTTGTAAAAATATTTTTTGGGGTGAACTTGGATGTTTTATAATGGACTCTCTATGGCACTCTCAGGAGCCGCATCTTTTTCCCCTTTCTATCCAGTAGGTGGCGTCCATTCAGGCGCCACAATCCAGGCCATTCAGGGGTCATCTCTTCCTGGAATGTCTTCTCAGCCTGTCTCATTGGTCAGTGCCCCCTTCCCGTCTGAAGACGAGCAGCATAGCCAGCCAATCAGCCAGCAGGGCCTTCACTACCTGCACTCAGCATACAGAGTTGGTGAGGAACAACCATTCTTTTAAGTGTCCATGATAAGCATCTCTAGATGGTATATGCACTGGGAATATCAGTTCAATCATTTGCTATGGTTAAGCTTTTGATTCAAACTAATTGATGGTGTTGATAACTGTGATCTTTGACCCTGACTCTTTGATAGGCATGCTAGCTTTGGAGATGCTTGGCAGGAGGGCTCACAACGACCACCCCAATAACTTCTCCCGCAGCCCCCCATACACAGAGGACGTCAAGTGGCTCCTGGGCCTGGCTGCACGGCTAGGTGAGCAAGGGCAGATGCCGGGGTGAAGAGGGCATTCTGCAAGCATCTTTGATTCTAGTGGTTGTTTGATCTGTTACGGTGTTTTGGGAATTATAGATTTGAATTATTGATACACCAGCATAACAGTATCTGGTGGTTTACAAAGGTGAGGACTACAGTTGAATGCTAAGTAAGACACATAAACAGAAATATCGATATCGGAGCACTGCATTTTCTGTATGTTGAGAGGATTGTACTGAAATGACAGGGCACTCTGCTAGAATTCAAAGAAGAACATATGTTAGCCATAGACTTATGTTAACTGTCAGTAAATACTAACTGCTCCCGGGTCTCCCATCCTCTCCAGGGGTGAACTACGTGTACCAGTTCTGTGTGGGTGCGGCTAAGGGCGTGCTCAGCCCCTTCGTCCTTCAGGAGATCATCATGGAGGCTCTCCAGAGACTGAACCCCGCCCACATCCATGCCCACCTCCGCACGCCTGCCTTCCACCAACTGGTGCAGCGCTGCCAGCAGGCCTACCTACAGGTAACACCAGGGTCCAGGCTGCAAACTACCCCCTAGATCCTTCCCTTAGCATCTTCAACAGGCCTATTGACAGGTAACACCAGAGCCCAGGCCGCAAACAACCCCTAGCCACTTGGCCACGTATGTATAAGCTATGTGGTGAATGGTGATGGCTTCACCTAGTCTTCCAAGACTTAGGGGATATTTTTGCCGTATTGCCCACACCTATCAAGTTATTTCAGATCTGTAAACAGCTAAGGGGCTCACAACTCACCAGTACATACAAATACACCAGCCCTTCACTAGCCACGAAGCTGTTTGGTAAACACCCTGGACCTCATCCTGAGTGTACACATTGACTGTCCCCTTGGATAAAAACAACCACATTTTTATATCAGGATACTGGGTTAGAAACTGATCAGAGTGGGTGTATTCTGTGTATTGGCAGGGCAGAGGGAGTATTATCTTGGGGAGGAGAAGGAGAGTGAGCGTTTCTCACAGCTTACATAAATAGTTGATGAAGTCCGAGTGCTACACACCGTGGAGAAGGGAGACTCATGAGTGCATCCACTGGATAGCCTGCTCTGATGGGGAAGCGGCTAACCGGCTGTGACAGTTGCAAAGCTGAAAGGCATGTTGCCCCCTGGAGATTCTGTACTTGCTCACATGCACATGCACGTGCACACTGAATTCCTTGCTTCCTTGCTGTGGTTTGAGTCACTGTCTTTCTACTTTAAACGAGGCTAGATAAAACCGCTATGTGGGCTTTAAAGGTGATTGTTCAAATTCTCACTTTGTAAAGTGTAACACACACCTCTTCCTATTTGCCCCAGTGTCAGCTGACTTTCTCTTATCGGAATGATGTGTTTCTACACACACTTGTACACACACTCTCACGTGTGTGTGTGTGTGTGTGCTGGCACATTTGTTGTCCGCTGACAGTATCAGCGTGACACAGGCTCTCCACTCTTTCTCATCAGGCAGTTAATGAGATGAGGTATCTGGGGGTTGTACTCAAGAGGAAATGTACCATGACTGACAATGAATAATTTCCTCAGTCACTGAAAAGGAATGAATTCCATATGCTGGGTGTCGTTATGGATGTCTTGTGATGTCTTTCTCTGGAATTGGTTCTTCACTCCCCCTTAGAACACATCCTGTTCATATTAAACTCGGGTAAATGAGGTCAAAAGAGTAACTTTTGTGGTTCTTATATTGAAATGACTGTCTGAAATTGCAGCAGTACCAGAGGTTAGTGTCTACCCTTTTGAGTCATACTTCATTAAACAGCACCATTGTGAGCAAACTGAAACGCTCTCTGTTTCCCATTAATAATTTAGCAATTTAACCTCATTATGATGCAGAATCTGTCCTGAGAGGTAAAAAATGAAGCACCTGCCTAAAGCTGGGAGTGAAAAGACTGAATTCTCATCACTTCATCAATGCCCTAACAAAGGGCTAACACTGAGATGGAGGGATGTGATTAAATTAACCCATTTAAACTCCACCTGCTAGCGCGTCTCAGTATGAAACGCATTGTCCAGAAGCAGAAATATAATTTAAACCACCTAGTTAAAGGTGTCCATATCAAGGTATTAAGATAGTGGACCACATAAGGATATCTGTATCCCACCAAACACTGTTGTCCAATCCATATCTACCCCCCTAGCCCCTATATACTTGTGTAGATCTGAATGGATTGAAATTCACAGTGTGGCGAAGATTCCCCAGAGTCTCTCAGAGGACAAAGTGGAGCTATTACCATACTTGTATCAGACCAATTTTCTCCGTTCATTGTGGGTAGGGGTTGGTTTTGAGTAAAGAGATGATCCCTTGGTGCCCTTTTGACCCCTGGGTGCCCCATCTCTGTGCCTAACTTTGACATAAGTAGTAAACTAGATGACCCTTTGGTGCCCTGTTTGACTTATACAGTCCATCTGATCCTCTGTCCCCCTCTCCATTCCCACTGCAGTACATCCACCACCGGCTGATCCACCTGACCCCGGCCGACTACGACGACTTTGTCAACATCATCCGCAGCGCCCGCGGGGCCTTCTGCCTGACCCCTGTGGGCATGATGCAGTTCAACGACGTGCTGCAGAACCTGAAGAGGGGCAAGCAGACCAAGGAGCTGTGGCAGCGGATCTCTCTGGAGATGGCCACCTTCTCCCCATGACTATGAGGGCAGTGGAGTGGGAGAGGAACGACGCTCCCACCCCACAAACCCACAGCCCTGTCGATCTCTGTCTCTCTCCATCAACCCTTAGCCCTGCATCGAACGCTCTCTCCATTCGCCTCTCTGGCCTCTCGCTCACCTGACGTCACCCATCTCTTTGTGTACCCTGACGTACACACCCTACACAGCACACAGGCAGCACAATCAACCCCCATTTCCCACCCTGTTAGATGTCATAGGTGTGTGAGACACAGAGTTTGAGGTAAGCTGAATGGAGATCAGTTTATGTAGTTTTCTATATCTGTTTGTGACTGAATTGCAGCTCCCATTTATCATGGTTCATGTCTCTTTGTAACTTCCTGTAACGTATATTCCCAACTCATGTTCATCCTCCCAACTTTCCTACCAGAACCTGTCACGAAGGATGCTTTATGGTTGCTTGGGGTGTATAAGTTGTCATTTATTTTGTTGTTGATGTTAGTTGGTTCTTTTATTGAAACCACTGAGTAAATCAGATTCATACTGCAACATTCCTCTGTCCTGGGGGAGTGAGCCTCCACCAGTCACTACGGATCTGAATTTTAGGTATTCTGACAGTGTTTAAACAAGAAAGAAAAAAGCAAGACAAAAAACAGTTTGTTGAAATAATTGAAAAAAGAAATGTAATACGAAAATTATCTGAGTACGGGTGAGGATTCTTTTTAGTGTTTTGTTTAATCTTTTGTTTTTGATATTTTGTATAGAATAACGTGTATGCAGAGAGGACTTTGAGAATGAGCGAGTGTTAACATGAGTTTTGTGTGGGTTACCTTTTCCAATTTAGCGGTTTGAGGTTTTGGGTCTGGAAACACAGGAGTCTGGCTGGACCAAACTCATCATTGGCCCTTTTGTAGTGGTTCAAGAGTGCAAGTGTACGGCCCCTGAGAATCTCAAGTACAATCATCCAATCAAATATCAGGATCACATAAAGGATGAGTGGACATGACATTTACATATGCCCTGCACATGTAGAATCATAAAAGTGCTATGCTCATAAAGGCTTATATGCAGACTGGGTTTCCAGGATACATTCATCAGCTGTTACTTTGGAATTCATGTCCATTGATGTTTTATAGGCGGCGTTGCCAGATCCCTGTGTTCCAAATCCACACCTCCAACCTTGCTCTGGAGCTCACGGGGTGAAGAGTGACTTAGTAGAAAATGTACTGTGATATTTTTGTATTCCTCGAAGTGTAGCTTGATTGAAAAAAAAAATATTAAACATTTTGCTGATTGCAAGAGGTTGTAATTTAGAATTGAAAAAAAAATGGATAAAGCAATACTGAAATGTAGAGTTTACTTAATAAAGGTAATTCAAAACACTAATTTGCTGTAATTTTATTTTACGTGGGTCGAAAGTGCAAGTGAGTACAAAAGTTGACACTTGAACCACCTATTAATGTAAATCAGAAATAGTCTACTTATTTATTTTAAATCCTCTGACCACAAACTCCAATGGATTTACTGGCAAAATGAAAAGGTATGACATAAAATTCATTCTTTGGTCTGTCACAGTATGACCAGGAGAGGGAACCATAGGGTAATTTATGATCGAGTTCCAGTAGTCTGGTTAATCTTGAGTTTATTTTGACACTATTATAGTTAATCTTTAATTCCCAAAATTTAGTTCAAAGTGGCTTTCATGGAATGGTTCCCAAATGATGGTGGTTCATAAGACAATGCGGTTTACGTAGGAAGACACATTTGCAATGTTTTACAATTGTTACACTTGCTACCTGCTCATGCACCAAAGTTTGCATTTTATCAAGATTTTTGTCCTCTAGTGACCCAAGTAAAAGGAGTAGCATGGCTCAGTACTCTGCATTGGAGAAAAATGTATGTTATGGTCTCGTATTAATTACAGAATTGCATAATGTGCAGTTTATGAAATACTAAACAAAAATATCAATGCAACAATTTCAAAGATTTGACTGAGTTACAGTTCATAGAAGGAAATCAATCAATCAGGCCCTAATCTATGGATTTCACATGACTGGGCAAGGGTGCAGCTATGAGTAAGCCTGGGAGGGCAAAGGCCCAGCCAATCAGAATTCGTTTTTATCAACAAAAGGGTTTTATTACAGACAGAAATACATTCCTGCAGTCAGCATGCCAATTGCACACTTCCTCAACTTGAGACATCTGTGGCAATATGTTATGTGACAAAACTGCATATTTTAGAGTGGCCTTTTTATTGTCCCCAGCACAAGGTGAACCTGTATAATGATTATGCTGTTTAATCAGCTTCTTGATATGCCACACCTGTCAGGTGGATGGATTATCTTGGCAAAGTAAAAAAAATGCTCACTGACAGGGATGTAAACAAATGCGTGCACACAATTTGAAAGAAGTTTTTTGTGCATATGGAAAATTCCTGGTGTCTTGTATTTCAGCTCATGAAACGAACACTTTACATGTTGCGTTTATAGTTTTGTTCATTGTGTGTATATATAGCCCCACCTGTGAAGCTGAAAGGTAAACCTGAAAGAGGCTCAGGGGTGTTCTCTGTCGGGACAAGGGTATCATCAAACATGTGTTATGGGGGTTAAAAACTAAGCATTATGATCTTATTATCCGTTTCACCTTAAGAATACCAACATAATTATGTTTCAAATTGGGTCATTTCAATGATTTTTCTGCGATCAGAGTAATTTCCCCAGATTATTAACGTTTGGATGTCCACTGGTACGAAATCTCCCTTCTGCTGGCTATGTATGGTTCATTCCGGAGTTTCGGCAGAATACATCGATTGCTGAATGAAGATGGCGGATTCACGAGCGATGCTGTCAACTAGACTTGAAACTTAAGCATTTGCATATTTTCTGTCACTGTGCGTTTCGTGTGGATAGCTGTCTTCAAAAGACGTACATTGGTAAGTGAAAAAACATATTTACTTTGAATATTTTGCCTGTCCTCTAACTTGAAGCCCATTGAATGTTTGCAACACCAGTTAGCCGGTAGGCTAATCTCGCAGGCTAGCTACCTATATTTCAGTGCCAGTTGGAACTGAGGATTTTCCTGTTGATTTTGTTTGAAATTTTATGCGAACGACGTGGACATCTGTATTCGTGTCAGTAGTAACGTTAACTATGAAGAAAACATACCATTTGTTCAATTCCAGCAGCATGTGTTTGTTAGTTCTAGTCGGTCTAAAGAGATGCTGAAATTCTTTGCTTAGCTTCTATTAAGCGGCTAGCTAGTTACTGGTGAATCATATGGCGGACTGTGTTGCATGCAAAAGTTTTTCCATAACCAGTAATCTAGCTAACGTTAGTAGCTATCATCGTTATGTAATGTAACAGTAGTTAACTATAGTTTGACGAATGTATGACAAATTGTTTTTGTATCCAATTCTGTAATGTCTTAAATACATTTGAAATGCTTGCTGTTTCAGCTTGCTGTTTTGGTTCATCTTATTTGCCAGTTCAGTGTTGGATACCTTCTGCTGTTAACATTTCACATTAATAAACCAGAATAAAATGGCTCCTTAGGTATCAGATAATATGGAAAGGTTTGGTTAGCCATACTTACACCATCACATGTTAACACTCAACTAGCCAAATCATTGCACGGTATTCCAGACATTTTGACTCGGGTAACATTGTGGAAGAGGTTTTGCCAGGACAGGGGAAAATAATTAATTGCACAAGGAACCACATGATCTTTGGTTATTGAATGAAAGTTAGTATATTGAAGTGGTCGCCATTGATTGGTTTAGATGTGGACACCGTGGCAGAAAGTGCCACAGCAACCCGGGTGTTAAGTTATGTTTGCTCTGATAAGCAGTGTTAACTTGATAGGCTCTAAACCATTGTTTGGAGTATGTCCTGATAAGTAATGTAATGCTAGTAGGGGTGAACATTTCGATACATTTTGCTGCCGACTAACTGACCATCATTAAGCGGTCAACAAACGGTAAAAAAAAAAAAATCCAAACAGTGAAATGACGTGACCAACAAAGTACTATCAGATATCTGTATATAATGAAAAGACGCTTATGTTTCCACCCTAACAATGGGTGTCGTCCCAAGGCAGGCGACAAGCGTAGGCCCAAAAGAACTCCGTAAACGCTTTGGACTGATTTTGGCGAGAGCGAAACCTCTCGCTTCGCCTCATCCTCTCTGATACCATGCATGCATAAAAGGACCAGACATTTTTAATTAACAGCTTAATGGAAACATGCAACAATAGCACGCCTATTATCTTAGTCAAAAGGCTATAGCCTATTATTGACTTGTAACTCCTGTAATGAAGCAACTAATAAAACGTAATTTTCAAACATTTTCTTCAAATGCAATTCATTGAAAACAGTTCTAAACGCTGCACCTAATGCGAGCAGTTCCATATGTGAGAGATTTAGAAAGAAGGGGAATCTAATAGCAACTACTATGATGGGTTTGCTAATATGACTAGGATTGTCCCTTTTGGCTTCTCGACAACGAAAGTTTTTATATGAAAACCAATAGAACAGGAGATAAATGCTGGTCAAAGACGCATGACTAAGTCTTTGTTAAAATAATTGCCTTCACGTTTCTATGGGTGGTTTTTCGCATAGCTACTTTGAAGCAAGGTAAAACATGCCTCATTATTTGAAGTACGGTAGGCAGGCTATAGCCTATACATCCGAATGGGAGGCGCGCTTTACGATTTTGAGATTGGGAAATAAAAATAGCTCCTTTAAAAAAAAACTGAGTCACAGTTCATAAGGAAATAAAACATACCCAAATCTATGGATTTCCCTTTTCTGGGCAGGGGCCGCAGCCATAGGCCCACCCACTGGGGAGCCAGGCCTAGCCAATCAGAATGTTTTTCCACACACAATGGCTTTATTACAGACAAATACTTCTCAGTTTCATCAGCTGTCCGGGTGGCTGGTCTCAGACGATCCCGCAGGTGAAGAAACCGGATGTGGAGGTCCTGGGCTGGTGTGGTTACACGTGGTCTGCGGTTGTAAGGCCGGTTGAATGTACTTCCAAATTCTCGAAAACATTGTTGGAGGTGGTTTATGGTAGAGAAATGAACGTTAGAAATGAATGTCTGGTGGACATTCCTGCAGTCAGCATGTCAATTGCACGCTCCCTCAACTTGAGACATCTGTGGCATTGTGTTGTGACAAAACTGCTAATTTGAGTGGCCTTTTTATTGTCCCCAGCACAAGGTGAACCTGTATAATGATCATGCTGTTTAATCAGCTTCTTGATATGCCACACCTGTCAGGTGCATGGATTTTCCTGGCAAAGGAGAAATCCTCATTAACAGGGATATAATACAAAAGTGTGCACAAAATATGAGGGCTCTTTGTGCATATGGAAAATTGAACTTGGGACCAACATTTGACATATTGCCCTTATTTTTGTAAAGTATATTTTTAGCGGCTAACCGATTAACATTTCACCAGTAACATCCCTAAATGCTAGTGAATGGATCTTTTCCCTAAGTGCTCTTTCACAATGCAAAAGTAGCCTACATTCACTATCACGCACCTCAAATTAAGTATTTTTAGAAGCTGTATTTTGAAAGACTGGTACAAAAAGCTGAGTCCTTATTTCATGTGCCCCTTCAACTTGTTTCATTTTATTCTTGATTGGAATGTCCAATTAGTGTTGAGCTGTGGGCTCAAGCCAACTTCTGTCCTCTGATCATATTACTGATGTCTGAGAACCAGGGCTGGGCCGATGTAGGATTCAATCGAACGTATCATAATATTTGACATTGATCTGTCATGATGGGCAAGGTCATACTCTATTTGAACTTTACAAATCATACTCTATTTGAACTTACAAATCATTGCAGTCTGGAATTATCTAGACATTAACGGCTCAGAATGATTATATTGGATATCTTGATATTTGGAGTAGCATATCGTAGAAGAGGTCTCCCCAAATATTGCCCAACCCTACTAAGAATCACTTTATAATTAAAACTAAGACCCGGGGGTGGCTCTGGGTTTCTGCATGAAGGCTATTAAACCAGGCCTTTGAAAGTGGAACAGGTCTAGCTTTCCCTTTTTAATGTGGCACTGGACAAACCCCATCTCACACAGCACAAGTTTCAAATGGACTATGCAAAACTAGTTTTGTTTTTGTCATTTTATTTATCATTTTTGACCCATTTTATAGAATAATATGGTTGCTTTGCTGGAATCAGCAAGCATTTAGATCAGGGATGGGCAACTTTGGTGGGGGTGGGGACCACCTGAAAAGAATTCTGAACTGATCATGAGGGGCTGCCCTACTTATTTATTAATTTTGTGCGGTTATACACATTTTGACATTGGGTGTAGAGAAAATGTGGCAGTTTTAAAGCATGTTTTCTGCAATTCTACAGATTTTGCCATGGGGTGGAGAGAAGTGTTTGCAGGTTTTAATATATCTGATGGAGACTAACACAATCATTGGGGGCCCCTCCGGCCCGTAATTCGACCATGATAACAAGTTTAGATAACTTAGTAATCTAAAACATTTTAGCGGACATGGGCTAATTGACTATACGTGACTGACTTAACAAGAGGAAAAACTGCTGATGCGCAACCAAATTTCGAAATTGGAAGTTGTGCATTCTAACTCAAAAGTGAGTTGAGACCCCGAATGAGTTCCTTTTTTGTGGGGGGGAGTGGGCTTATCCGAGGACCTTCAAAAGGGTGGCCACGGGTCACCAGTTGCCCATCCCTGATTTTAGATTGTATTCTATTTGCTGCCTAATTGAAATAGTTTCATGTAAGTTTGAGCGCAGACATTTCTTCCTCTGCTGGAGTTTTAGTCCAACAAGTGAAGTGTACCTGATGTTTATGCTTCTTGCTGGAATTTTATATTTATACTTTGTCATTTGGCAATTGGTCCCTAGAGTAAAGGCATAAGCCACAAGAAATGATGTGGAGCTGGCATTTAATTGCCTCATTCAACCCTGAGGTTCTCTGCTGACTTCATGATTTGTGGTGGTTACGATGGAATTAAAGTACATTAATAACATTTATACCAGCCTACTTGGAAATTGGGCCTTGAGATTGATGCAGGGCTGCGTTGACATTTAGGAACTGAAGGGTTCAGATTCTAAGACACAGGATTTTATGCAGATCTCAGGACACTGAATCAAACCCTGTTACTTCCCTGGAAAATGGGAGAATGATGTTGGCAGGGGTTGAATTCCTAAACGCAATCGCAGCAACTCAGAGGGAGGAAATGCTAATGGTTTGTCTGCTTGAGGCTGAACACAACGTCCAGATTAGATTTGGGCAGACGTTTCTTTTCACAAGTCTTCTCTCTTGAAACAACTAGAATTAGTCACCAGGGTTGGGGTCAATTCCATTCCAATTGCTTTTAAATTATGAACATTGGAATTGGTATTGGAATTTCATTTTGCTTCCTAAATTGAATGTCCTTACTTGGTCATTTTCAGAGGGTCAAGGTGGTTGTTCAATGGGTCAATACTATATATCTATTCTGAGCAAACATCCAATGTATGACTTTGTAGTTCAGAATCAGGCAGTGCAATGAAGAGTATCCCCATTTGTGTGTGTTTTGGAAAGTTGGTGTTTTCTAGGTCATAGGGATATTATTTCTTTTGCTTAGAGCTTGTTTGTGGCATGAAGGACCTTGAAGATGTCAGCCAGAGATGCATGCCCAGTTTAGATTACTTTGATTTTAAGGGTGGTAAAGTGAGTAGCTGCACATCTTGATTTCGCTGACCGCTCACTGAGGAAGTGCAATGAGAATGGTGTATGTGTCGGGGGAGAAAACCAGAGTCCTTTTCCAGACATCCTCCTGTCAGCCCTGTGACATTTATCAGGTCAGGGAACAAACACTTTTCAAACATGGCCGATCAGAGAAACCCGGGTGGGCAGGGAGGAGGAGCCCGGTGAAGTCACCCCATGTGAAGGCAAGATTGAACAGTCCCTGACCCCTCCTCTATCTTAATCACAGCCAGGATCAATATGTGCTTACCTTTACAGCTTCTGTTTATTAATAATATACACTGTGAGATGAATACGCCGCAGGGATCACACAGCAGCCAGGGTTAATGGGTTGAATGAATGATGCTGCAGTGTTTAAATATCAGGGCTACCAAGAGGGCTTTGGGCTGCAGTCAGAGCACAGTGGGAGGAGGATCTCTACACTGTGGGGCCTTAATTAGCTGCATCTGATACACACTGTCTCGAATTTCCGTAACATATAATTTCTTTCCTTGCAAATGTATAAATTGTGGTTGAAAGTGAGACTTTGTTTTTTTTAGGGTCTGTTCGTTCCAAATAGGTTGTTTTATAATGTGCTAGGTCTGTATCCCACATTCCTGTCTCCCAGTCATTGAAGTGTGGTTGAGAAGGAGGGACCAGGAGATTTTAAATGATGTTCCTTTAGGGTGTCGTCGAGGTGTGTATTAAAACACACAAGTAGCAGGTTGTTTTTATGGACACGTTACCTCGGCAGTGCCTCAGTCTTGGGGACCTCTGTATTCCTCCAGTAGTAAAATAGGTCTCCTGCACGGAAAGACCCATGAAGGCATTGAGTGTTCTTGCATGACTTACCATCAGTTCAATTGCGACTCCCTCTCATACACTTTCAGAAAGTCGTTAATAGCTTGACTGCCCATTAGTGCGTTTTGAATCCTCATTGTTTTGTCCTTGGTGTGCGTTTAAGAATGGCGGGCGGCCTAGGTGTTTTCTCAGCTTTAGCTTCCTCTGAGCAGCATGTAAGATAAGAGTGGGTGTGACTAATTACATTCAAGTTCAAGTTTTGTCACATGCACAAGTGCAGTGAAATGCCTAACTTGCAAGCTCATTCCCTTGCACCTCTGACCCAACTTCCCTATGCTATCTATGGAATAAACCACAGCATTTCCTCGCTGCTGACCCAGAAGGCTGGAGAGCAGCAGAGTGCTCGATTTTATATATATAAAAAAGATTACAAAAATATATTAAACATGATCACCTCAATTCCTTCCTGAAATGTAATTTTTCCACTGTTAGGGATGTAACGATTCGCTGATATACATCGGTCCCCGATTGAAATGTTTAAACTGACTGCATCGGTCCACAGACCATAAACCGGACCATAAAACAGGCTATGTTGTTGTTGTCCCCCCCCCCCCCCCCCCAAAATAATCTCATTGTCTGATAGGAGTGGTATATGCCTAGTCTCCCTTATGGCTCAGGTGCCTACGTGCTGAAAAAATATATAAACCCAACACCATACACAAAAAGCTTATTTCTCTCAATTTGTACCCAAATTTGTTTACACCCCTGTTAGTGAGCCTTTCTGATTTGCCAAGATAATCCATCCACCTGACGGGTGTGGCATATCAAGAAGCTGATTTAAACAGCGCACATTACACAGGTGCATCTTGTGCTGGGGACAAAAGGCCACTCTAAAATGTGCAGTTTTGTCACACAACACAATGCCACAGATGTCTCAAGTTTTCAGGGAACATGCAGTTGGCATGCTGACTACAGGAATGTCCTTCAGAGCTGTTGCCAGAATTGAATGTTAATTTCTCTACCATCAGCCATGACTACATGGAACTCTATTCCACATAAAGTGACTTATGCCAGCAGTAAAATTAATAAAAAACAGATAAAAATACACCATATGGAACAGCGGGGACTGTGAAGCTACACAAACATAGACCCATGTATACAAACGCATGATAACATGCGCACTATACACACAGATTTTGTGTTATAGATATGTGGTAGTAGAGGGCTGAGGGCGCACACATAATATGCTGTGAAATCTGTTATGAATGTATTGTATGTTTTTAAACTGTATAACTGCCTTCATTTTGTTGGACCCCAGGAAGAGTAGCTGCTGACCTGACCATAACAAATACACATGTCAACCGCAGACCACGTGTAACCATGCCAGCACAGGACCTCCACATCCGGCTTCTTCATCTGCGGGTTCATCTGAGACCAGCCACCCAGACAGCTGACAAAACTGAAGAGTATTTCTGTCTAATAAAGCCCTTTTTGTGGGGAGAAACTCATTCTGATTGGGTGGGCCTATGCCCTCCCAGGGCTACACATGGCTGCACCCTTGCCCAGTCATGTGAAATCCATAGATTTGGGCCTAATACATTTTTCAATAGAATGATTTCCTTATATGAACTGTAAGTAAAAATGTTTATTTTTGTTCATTATAGTACATAAATCATTTTACACACATGACATACAGCTCCAGCTCAGAGGGCTAGCTCATGAACTCGATCAGCAGCAGATTTGAGTTTAGAATGGAAAACGAATGTATTTATGCAAGAAATGTTAGGCTAGTGCATTGTATTGCACTGAATCGCATCGATTCGTTCTCTAATCAAACCGAATTGCACCAAATAATTTAAAACTACATCGTACTGGAGCCCATGTATCGAGATACGAATCCACTCTAGAGCCCGACCGATATATCGGTTCACCAATATTATCGGCCGATAACTCAACCAATATTCAATAAATAGGATGAAAAAAGGGAATCTCATGTTTCTGAACACTTGCAGCCATTCTCATGATGCCATTATTGTCACAATGTATGCAATCATTTGAAACATAGTTAGTGGACAATTACTCTTTTGGGTGGCAATTTGAGTATTCAGTATGGAAAAATGACACTTAAATTTCCCCGCTGTAAAACTGTATACTCTCTGCAGATATTGGTATCGGTAAGTTTAGTCCCAGAAAACATTTGAATCCGTATTGGACCAAAGAAGCATATCGAACGGGATCTAATCTAATCATTTTGAAAGATACACATTCCTAACAGTAATGCTCTTGGTCCGAGAGCCATGATGCCTTTTTCTGCTCCAGCACTACTAGGCTATATGCACGGTTATATTGTCAGTGCCTTTTACAGCATGTTAATATTATTTATATGCTTTCATAATAAAATGGACATTTTAAGTATACGTGGACAGCCTTGTGGCATTTACAGATGGCGATCAGATGGTATTCATGAGGCGGTCAGGTTATTAACCTGGGCTGAAATGAGAAGAGTGACCTACACGATCACGACTAAAATTTTAAAGGTCTCATCTGCCCAAAGGTACCTACTTACTTTGGAGCAGGGCGTTGTGTAACGGTATGCTTGGCCTTAGCTCATCACAATGGTTTTGCACAGTCAAGGCAGGGGAAGAATGTATGAGTAGGGCTGTCAGATTTCATGTAACCGTTCAGTCACGGTATTGATGCTTCTCCAAAACTGCGCTCTGATGGTCATTAGTAGCCTGCCAAACTTACTAACGGCCATCGCTAATGGGCTGGTACTCAGCACGCCATTGTCCCCCTTAATCACTCTGACATCAATGCAAATGCAATTGCAAATCAAACACTTCATGAGAGCGCATTGAGTTTGAGTGGAATAGTATCACCTGTTGTGAAGCAAGAGCCAGCTTCTCAAGGGTGGTTGATGGATGGACTTAAATGTGTTCCTTTAAGCTTTCCTGATATTAAGCACATTGGAAAGCGACTCAATCGGTGTAGCCTACCTGGCTGGCATGAAAATGAACCGCGGGAAAAGGGTCCTCCATTCGCTATTCAAGTGCATGCGGATGATGTCGTCCCCCCCCCCTTCCCCTGTTCCGACAGGTGCGTGACAATGGCCCATTCTAAATCAAAACTAATTTCACACGTTAGTTATGGCACTGGAAAGACAAGTTTAAATTAAGAATACTCTGATGGGTGAGAATATCACCTGTGAATGATGTCCAGCGTGTCCAATTGGGCAAGAAATGGCACATGCATTTTGACTTTTTCAAATCATAGTCTCGCATGCATCATGCAGCCTAGCCCATAGGCCTATATGTTTTGATAAGGTTTGTTTCACAACTAAAGTGGGCAAATTACTCTAAGCGTAACCTAGAGGCATATGGCGACTCTGGGATGCTGTCCTTCTAGGCAGAGTTCCTCTGTCTAGTGTCTGTTCTTTTTCCCATTTATTAATCTTTTCTTTTTTTGGTCGGTCTGAGAGATTGCTTTTTCTTTGCAACTCTGCCTAGAAGGCCAGCATCCTGGAGTTGCCTCTTCACTGTTGATGTTGAGACTGGTGTTTTTGTGGGTACTATTTAATGAAGCTGCCAGTTGAGGACCTGTGAGGTGTCTGTTTCTCAAGCTAGACACTCTAATTTACTTGTCTTCTTGCTCAGTTGTGCATCGGGGCCTCCCACTCTTACTATTCTGGTTAGAGCCAGTTTGCGCTGTTCTGTGAAGGGAGTAGGAACAGCGTTGTACGAGATCTTCAGTTTCTTGGCAATTTCTCACATGGAATAGCCTTAATTTCTCAGAACAAGAATAGACTGATGCGTTTCAGAAGAAAGTTCATTGTTTCTGGCCATTTTGAGCCTGTAATCGAACCCACAAATGTTGATGCCCCAGATACTCAACTAGTCCAAAGAAGGCCAGTTTTATTGCTTCTTTAATCAGAACAACAGTTTTCAGCTGTGCTAACATATTTGCAAAAGGGTTTTCTAATGATCAATTAGCCTTTTAAAATGCTAAACTTGGATGAGCTAACACAATGTGCCATTGGAACACAGGAGTGATTGTTGCTGATAATGGGCCTCTGTACCTCTATGTAGATATTCCATAAAAAATCTGCCGTTTCCAGCTACAATAGTCATTTACAACATTAAGTGTCTACACTGTATTTCTGATCAATTTGATGTTATTTTAATGGACAAAATGTGCATTTCTTTCAAAAACAAGGACATTTCTATGTGACCCCAAACTTTTGAACGTGTGTGCATTTAAATTATTAGTAGGCTATATGTTAAGACCAGATTAATTGAGAATAGTCTGATGGGTGAGAGAATTGTCATGTGCTTGTCAAATTGTGAATGAGTGATTGAAGTGTGTGCAGCCTGTGCAAGAAACGGAGCAGAGAGCATGCCTTACAATGTATTAGAAATGAAACATATGTTTGTATTACAATGAACGTTGCATAAAGAACTCTAAATTAAGCATATAGGAGGACCTGTTTCAAATTATTACTTTGTTAACCGCTCAACACATGTTCGCCCTCCCTCGGAAATCATTTGGGGAAAAATATATTTTCTATTCAGATATGTTCAATTGTATTATTATTAAAATAATGCCACGGGAATGATAAGCAAACCTCGTCTGCTAAATTAACTAGTGTAGCCATATGGCATAGGCTATTCTGATATGGGCAACATTTTCTTCATATGTTTTCTTTAGACCTGCATAAAATAAATCATGGATTTATTGGGATGGTGTAGGCTGTATTAAATTTATATTTTTGACTTTTAAAAATGTATACTGAACAAAAATATAAACACAGCATGCAACAATTTTACTGAGTTACAGTTCATATTAGGAAATCAATTGAAATAAATTCAACAGGCCCTAATCTATGGATTTTCTATAACTGGGCAGGGGCGCAGCCATGGATGGGCCTGGAAGGGCATAGGCCCACCCACTAGGGAGCCAGGCCCAGCCAATAAGAATTAGGTTTTCCCCACAAAAGGGCTTTATTAGACAGAAAAAAAAAAAAATGTATTTAACCTTTTATTTAACTAGGCAAGTCAGTTAAAGAACAAATTCTTATTTACAATTCTGGCCTAGGAACAACTACCTTGTTCAGGGGCAGAATGACAGATTTTACCTTGTCAGCTCGGGGATTCGTTCTAGCAACCTTTATGTTACTTGCCCAACGCTCTAACCACTAGGCTACCTGTCGCTCCTAATACAGTTTCATCAGCTGTCCGGATGGCTGGTCTCTGACGATCCCGCAGGTGAAGAAGCCGGATGTGCAGGTCCTGGGCTGGCGTGGTTACACGTGAGGCCGGTTGGGCGTACTGCCATATTCTCTAAAATTACATTGGAGGTTGCTTGTGATAGAAATTATCATTCAGTTCTCTGTCAACGGCTCTGGTGGACATTCCTGCAGCCAGCATGCCATTTGCACACTCCCTCAACTTGAAACATTTGTGGCATTGTGTTGTGACAAAACTGCACCTTTTGGTGGCCTTTTATTGTCCCCAGCACAAGGTGTACTTGTATAATGATCATGCTGTGTAGTTAGCTTCTTGATTGACAACGTGGGGAGACGGACACATTCTCTGTAGGCTAAATTAAAGAGAACTGCCTCTTGATACTGCAATCTGACGCATACTGTAGTGAATTCATTTCCATGAAGATGGAGATCCATAGACCTTAATGTTGCTTTTAACATGGAAAACCTGTTGATAGGCAGCAATGGTGGCTAGGTTCAGGATGAGAAACCACTGTCTCACGCTCCGATTGTGACAGCCATGGATGGCAACCCTCCATAGATAAGTGCTTGTAGACCTCTCTGAGGTGTGAGCGCCTTGTCAAACACCAAGCAGTTACTCTATGCAGTCAGTGCACTGGAGCCAGAGGGGAGGGAGTTGCACTCCAGTCTTTTGTGCATGTGCCAAGAGGAGGCGACGTGCCTCTGAAATGGCTGAGCTGTTTCATAATTTGCCTGAGATAATAGTATGGAATGAGCAGTATTCCCACTTGACAGCTCAACTGCCCAAAACCGTTTCGAGAACATTGTTGGTGGTAATTCCCCCCGCCCCACACATCCCCTCTGATGAACAACTACTGATGAGTAAATAGTTATTACAAGCTTCACGCTCCTCCGCTCTTTGTAAGCTGTGTCACGCAGCCGAGCTGAACAGGCATGTTTTAATGAAAGCAAGGCACTTTGCAGACCAGAGTTAATCAGTGTAGCAGCGTTGGAGAGGGCTTGAGGAGGGGAGTGGGGCAATAGGATGCTGTTGCCTTTAGGTTAAAGAACTGGAAGGTTGATTCAATTAGCTGTAAATGAGAGATCAAAGGGAGTTAAAAAAACTGTTTTTGAAGCAGCAGTACCAGATTAGAGGAACTAATAATCTCCTCAGTTCTGTCTACCTTCACGAGATCACCGATCCTCCACCAAATTTCCACAGTGGGTGCAAAACCTGGAGAGGCCTACAAGCCACAGTGTCACGGACCCACTGTGAAATTTGGTGGCGGATCGGTGATGATCTGGGTGTGCTTCAGCAAAGCTGGAATCGGGCAGATTTGTCTTTGTGAAGGATGCATGAATCAAGCCATGTACAAGATTGTCCTGGAAGAAAACTTGCTTCCTTCTGCTCTGACAATGTTCCCCAACTCTGAGGATTGGTTTTACCAGCAGGACAATGCTGCATGCAGCCAGGTCAATCAAGGTGTGGATGGAGAACCACCAGATCAAGACCCTGTCATGGTCAGCCCAATCTCCAGACCTGAACCCCATTGAAAACCTCTGGAATGTGATCAAGAGGAAGATGCTCATAAGTCATCCAAAAAAGCAGAGCTGCCTGAAATTTAGCACCAGGAGTGGCATACAGTCACCCAACATCAATGTGAAAGCCTGGTGGAGAGCATGCCAAGACGCATGAAAGCTGTGATTGAAAATCAGGGTTATTCCACCAAATATTGATTTCTGAACTCTTCGTAAGTTACAACATTTGTGTTGTTTAAAAATGAATATAAACTTATTTTCTTTGCATTATTCGAGGTTGACAATACTGCATATTTTTTGTTATTTTGACCAGTTGTCATTTTCTGCAAATAAATGCTCTAAATGACAATATTTTTATTTGGAATTTAGGAGAAATGTCAGTTTTATAGATTAAAACAAAAATGTTAATTTTACCCAAACGCATGCCTATAAATAGGAAAACCAGAGAAACTGATCATTTTCCCAGAGCTATATTTTGTAATTTGATATTGCGATTTTATTGCAATTTGATGTTCCAAACATATTTCACATATGTCTGCTGCAGAGAGACGAGGGCATGAGAAAACGAGTTTAGATCAGTCAGGGATTTACAAGTACTGAAGTTTTGGCTCACTATTTTAAAAGATGGAGAACAAGCTATAGGAGGAAAATACCGGCGTTTTGTCGTAAGTACATCCGACTAGCTTTTTTTTCGGTACTTGGAGTGATATCAAAATATTGTCACAAAATAATATTGTGATATGTAAGTGCATCAATTTTTTTGGTGAAAATTGTATCACAATTTTTTAGACCAGGGGTCGCCAACAGATAGATCGCAAGCTACCAGAAGCTCGCAGTCCAGCTATGAGTAGCTCGTCAAACAATTCTGAAAGTCCATCTTTAACTGTCATGAACATACAGCTACTCGCTACTATCCAATCATAGCCACATAGACATTCCACCCCTGGTTAGCCACTATTGGTTTAAAAAGCAACACAATATCTGCCAATTAATTTCAATATTGCCCTTCTCTGTCTTTGGCGCCCAATTGTCTATCACTTCATATATAGCCAGTTAGCGACGCTAGTAGGCTAATGGTAACTGTCTTGTGGGTAAATTTTAAGTAGGCTTACCTGACATTTATTATTTTTATCAATTGGGTGGCCATTGTTTTGCAAACTCCATTGCATGTGCTGTAACAGTAGGCCTAACAGAAAACATAGCTAGACCTACACATTCCTCTCTTCTTAAAGGGAAATTACACCTCAAAATTGGTCTTCTGCTATTTAAGCATTGACTTGGACTCAGCACATCCATTTTCGTTGTTTCTCTGAGAGTTAAAAAAACAAGCTGGGAAAATAAAACCGAACTGAATTAAAGAAAAGACTAGAGATCATTTTATGGTGCCTCCTTGGTTGTTTATTCAACCATTTATTTTGCTAGGTATATTGACAGAACCCATCTCTTGTACACCAAGGACCTGGCGCAGGGTAGAGGAGAAAAATGTGCCTATTTGGAAGCTATAAAATTGTAGCTCATGACCATGTTATATTTATTTAAGTACCTCATATGCTAGAAAGGTTTGGAGATCCCCTTTTTAAACCTATACATACCTCCTGTAAGACCTAATGATCTGTGAACCGCACATGATACAGACAAGATATTGGTGTCATACTCCTTATAGCAGGGATCATCAACTAGATTCAGCCGCAGGTTGATGGTCAGGGCCCAGAACATAATTAGTAGACTGCAAATTGGAAAGATGGCATTGAAGGGTGACATCTTAGGAGTTCCAACCCAACTGCTATTTTAGTGACTTATCTCGCTTGCTTTTTTTTGTACAGAAAGGTCGTACTTTTATCACATATGACCGCCAAGCACTTCTGGACATCAGATCGACAGTTACTAACCTTGATTTCAACTTTAAATACGACTTGGCTGTTCCACTGTTCATACATGACCCTATTCCTTTCTTCCATATTCCTTTCTTCCATGGGCTACCAAAACGCTGCATGCGTAAACGCGGGAGATGAGGTGGAGTCCTGGTGAAATTGAGGCGAAGAGAAAACCGAACGGTGCTCCCATCCGTTCCATTGGCAAATGTCCAGTCACTCGAGAATGAGATGGTTGAGCTTCGTTTGAGAGTCTCCTATCAGAGAGACGTCTAGAGCTGCAATATTATGCCTTACTGAAACGTGGCTGGATAATGACGCTATGCATGTAGTTCTCAGTGGATTCTCCATGCAGTGCCAGGGTTGGATGGCGGCTTTGGAGAAAACAATAGGATGCCATGTCACCCCCCCCCCCCATAAATAACAACTGGTGTGCTGCTTCAAGTGTGAAGGTAATCTCAAGCTTTTGGTCACCTGATATAGAGTACCTCATGGTTAGCCCTTTTTATCTAGAGGTCGACCGATTTTATTGGAGGACCAAAAAAAGCCGATACCAATTAATCAGCCGATTTTTTTATATTTTAAAAAATGTACGATTTTTTTTTTACTTGTTTCTTTTATTTGTAATAATGACAATTACAACAATACTGAATGAACTTATTTTAACTTAATATAATACATCAAAATCAATTTAGCCTCAAATAAATAATGAAACATGTTCAATTTGGTTTAAATAATGCAAAACAAAGTGTTGGAGAAGAAAGTAAAAGTGCAATATGTGCCATGTAAGAAAGCTAACATTTAAGTTCCTTGCTCAGAACATGAGAACATATGAAAGCTGGTGGTTCCTTTTAACATGAGTCTTCAATATTCCCAGGTAAGAAGTTTTAGGTTGTAGTTATTATAGGAATTATAGGACTATTGCTCTCTATACGATTTGTATTTCATATACCATTGACTATTGGATGTTTTGAAGGCTTGAAGGGGTGGGTATAATTTGTGAAACGTTCCAACAGGAATCTGTTCCAAAAAACGTAAAGTAAAAGGTTGCCAACCAACAATGCATACAAAGTAGCAACGCATACAAACCTAGCTAACTAGCTGCCGAATAGGCATCAACTCACTACGTAGCTTATTCTTAATGTTTGTCCATAGGCAACCAGAGTGAGGACAGACAATTTTCGGAATAAACGTGTTGAGTGAAAAACGCTATGAAATAGACCACTCCCTACCCGGTATCTTATTCTGCCGCTATACAACTTTGTACGCGTTGTTATTTACGAAGTTTTTGGAATAGAGTCCTGTTGGAACGTTCCACAAATTATACCCACCCGACTTGAAGTCATAAACGGCTTGAAGCACAGCGACGAGCTGCTGGCAAAACGCACTAAAGTGCTGTTTGAATGAATGCTTACGAGCCTGCTGGTGCCTACCATCGCTCAGTCAGACTGCTCTATCAAATATCAAATCATTGACTTAATTATAATATAATAACACACAGAAATACGAGCCTTAGGTCGTTAATATGGTCGAATCCGGAAACTATCATCTCGAAAACAAAACGTTTTTTCTTTCAGTGAAATACGGAACCGTTCCGTATTTTATCTAACGGGTGGCATCCCTAAATCTAAATATTCCTGTTACATTGCACAACCTTCAATGTTATGTCATAATTACGTAAAATTCTGGGAAATTAGTTCGCAACGAGCCAGGCGGCCCAAACTGTTGCATATACCCTGACTCTGCGTGCAATGAACGCAAGAGAAGTGACACAATTTCATGTTAGCAGGCAATATTAACTAATTATGCAGGTTTAAAAATATATACTTGCGTATTGGTTTTAAAGAAAGGCATTGATGTTTATGGTTAGGTACATTGGTGCAACGACAGTGCTTTTTTGCAAAGCGCTTGTCAAATCAACACCGTTTGTCGAAGTAGGCTGTGATTCAATGAGAAATTAACAGGCACCGCATCGATTATATGCAACGCAGGACACGTTAGATAAACTAGTAATATCATCAACCATGTGTAGTTAACTAGTGATAGTTAAGATTGATAGTTTTTTACAAGATAAGTTTAATGCTAGCTAGCAACTTACCTTGGCTTCTTGCTGCCCTCGCGTAACAGGTAGTCAGCCTGCCATGCAGGCTCCTCGTGGAGTGCAATGTAAGGCAGGTGGTTAGAGCGTTGGACTAGTAACCAGAAGGTTGCAAAAATGAATCCCGAATCCCCCCTGAACAAGGCAGTTTACCCCCGTTCCTAGGCCGTCATTGAAAATAAGAATGTGTTCTTAATCTGACTTGCCTAGTTAAATAAAGGTGTACAAAATAAAATAAAACTCGGCGGCCAAAAATACCGATTACCGATTGTTATGAAAACTTGAAATCGGCCCGAATTAATCAGCCATTCCGATTAATTGGTCGACCTCTAGTCTACAGCCTTCCAGAAGCCAACACCACTCTCGCAGTCAACAAATCATTTCTATATGTACATTTCTATATGTGAATTGGATCATATCGTTAAAATGACCAGAGATCCCACTCTGGAATTTTTTTGAAAAGTATACAAATAAGCTACATTTAAAAGGGTCATTTTGAGATTCATGTGAAAAATATTTGTATATTGATTTAAATGTGAAAATGTGTATTCATGTGTACTCCATATGCTAGAGCACACTATAAGCACACTTGGGCTCCCGAGTGGCCCAGCGGTCTAAGGCACTGCATCTCAGTGCTAGAGGTGTCACTATAGACCCTGGTTCGATTCCAGGCTGTATCACAACTGGCTGTGATTGGGAGTCCCATAGAGCAGCACACAATTGGCCCAGGGTCGTCCGGCTTAAGGGTTTGGCCGGAGTAGGCCGTCATTGTAAATAAGAATTTGTTCTTAACTGACTTGCCTAGTTAAATAAAATAAAAAAGGGAGTATAATGTGGGGGTGAGATTCATTTTCTCCTCTGCTCCTGACTGAATGTGCTGCCATAGAAGTAGAATGAAGAGAACAGGCATCCTCATTCAGCTCAATGATGGCAATAATGGGTGGACTGATGACCTCGGTACATTTTAGTATTTTTTAAATTGTATTTTCATGAAGGTCTTCATCCTTAACTGTTGGTTATACGGTAATTGTCCAGTCCTAGTATAATGACACCAAAATGTTGTTGTGTACAGATCATAAGGTCTTGTATAGGTCCTGAAATGGCCACTTTCAATATGATTCTCTCAAACGTTTGTGATACAAATGAAAAAAATAATTTCAAACATCCTTCCTCTCAATGTAGTTTCTATGTGAGAGTTACCAGAACAATCTCAGATAACAAAAGTATTTTCCGCTCCCACTGGCTTGGAATCGCCTTGTTTTTACTCCCGCCAGCTACTTGGTTCTCACTTCAGTTTGCACGGTTGCCAACTGTGGCTGGATGTCCTGTCTTGACTTTTCCACCGCTGGACTTCTGTACATGCATACAGATTAATGAAAACAATGCACTCCCTGCCCTTCCCTCCTGACAGGGAAACCCAATCAGAGGAATGAGATTCGCTCCGCCCTGAGCTGCTGCTTGAAAGAGCTGATGACATGGCTTTCAAGTAATGATTTTCACATTGGGCGCTTTTTGATTCTACACTGAACAAAAATATATACGCAGCAATTTCAAAGATTTTAATGAGTTACAGTTCATAGAAGGAAATCAGTCAATAGAAATATATAAATTAGGCCTTTGTCTATGGATACCACATGACTGGGAATACAGAGATGCATCTGCTGGTCACAGATACCTTAAAAGGTAGGGGCGTGGATCAGAACCAGTCCGTATCTGATGTGACCACCATTTGTCTCATGCAGCGTTACACATCTCCATCTCATCCACATAGTTGATCAGGATGTTGATTGTGGAATGTTGTCCCACTCCTCTTCAATGGCTGTGTGAAGTTGCTGGATATTGTCGGAACTGGAACACGCTGTCATACACATTGATCCAGAGCATCCCAAACATGCTCAATGGGTGACATGTCTGGTGAGTATGCAGGCCATGGAGAAATTGGGACATTTTCAGCTTCCAGGAATTGTGTACAGATCCTTGCGACATGGGGCCGTGTATTATCATGCTGAAACGTGATTTGTGGCGGATTAATTGCATGACTCAGGATCTCATCACAGTATCTCTGCATTCAAATTGCAATTGATAAAATGCAATTGTGTTCATTGTCCGTACCATAACCCTACCGCCAGCACGGGGCACTCTGTTCACATTGTTGACATAAGCAAACAGCTCACCCACACAACGCCATACACGTGGTCTGCGGTTGTGAGGCCTGTTGGACATATTTCCTAATTCTCTAAAACGATGTTGGAGGTGGCCTATGCTAGAGAAATAAACATTCAATTCTCTGGCAACAACTCTGGTGGACATTCCTGCAGTCAGCATGCAAATTGCACGCTCCCGCAATTTGAGACATCTGTGGCATTGTGTTGTGACAAAACTGCACATTTTAAAGTGGTATTTTATTGTCCCCAGCACAATATGCACCTGTGTAATGATCATGCTATTTAGTCATCTTCTTGATATGCCACACCTTTCAGGTGGGTGGATTATCTTGGCAAAGGAGAAACGCTCACTAACAGGGATGTAAACAAATTTGTGCACAATTTTAGAGAAGCTTTTTGTGTTTATGGTACATTTCTGGGATATTTTATTTCAGCTCATGAAACATGGAACTGCATTTTGCATTTATATTTTTGTTCAGTGTAGATGAAGTTCAAGTGTCCAGTCAATAGTTTCCTATTACTCTCTTGCAGTGGTGATTTTAGCATGTAAATCTTGTTGGGGCAAACAAAAACAAAAAAATGTGGGATGCATGCCAGCAAAGCCACTACACAACAGAACACTAAACAATACATGAATTGCATTATAACGGTGACAAACAGTGCCCACAAACTTAAGGCCTATTAGGGTTGCACATTCTGGGGAATATTCAGAGGTGGAAATTTTCCGCGGGAATATTTGGGAATTCATGGAAATGTATGCAAATTAATATTAATACCATTTAAAATGTTTTTCGTATTGGATATATTTACCATATCATATGGAGACAGAAACATAAACCTTTTACCTTATCATGAGTAAACATGATTAAATCCTTCCAATAGAAATAAAAAAATACAATTTAGTTATGAATTGACTCTTCACTGAACAACAAAAGAAAGGGAATATTGAATGATCCCCAATGATCCATCGCATCTCCCAAAAATGTTTTTAACTTCTTACATCTAGACGTTCCGCTAGTGGAACACCGCTCCAATATCCAATGATAGGGCGTGGCGCGAAATACAAACTCCTCAAATCCGAAAACTTCAATTTTTCAAACATATGACTATTTTACACCATTTTAAAGACAAGACTCTCCTTTATCTAACCACACTGTCCGATTTCAAAAAGGCTTTACAACGAAAGCAAAACATTAGATTATGTCAGGAGAGTACCCAGCCAGAAATAATCAGACACACATTTTTCAAGCTAGCATATATTGTCACCAAAACCACAGCTAAATGCAGCACTAACCTTTTGATGATCTTCATCAGATGACACTCCTAGGACATTGTTATACAATACATGCATGTTTTGTTCAATCAAGTTCATATTTATATCAAAAACCAGCTTTTTACATTAGCATGTGACGTTCAGAACTAGCATTCCCACCGAACACTTCCGGTGAATTTACTAAATTACTCACGATAAACGTTCACAAAAAACATAATTATTTTAAAAATTATAGATACAGAACTCCTTTATGCAATTGCGGTGTCCGATTTTTAAAATAGCTTTTCGGTGAAAGCACATTTTGCAATATTCTGAGTAGATAGCCCGGCCATCACAGGCTAGCTATTTTGATACCCACCAAGTTTGGTACTCACCAAACTCAGAATTGCTATTAGAAAAATTGGATTACCTTTGCTGTTCTTCGTCAGAATGCACTCCCAGGACTTCTACTTCAACAACAAATGTTGGTTTGGTTCCAAATAATCCATAGTTATATCCAAACAGCTGCGGTTTTTTTCGTGCGTTCAAGCCACTATCCGAAGGGTAACGCGCCCGCGCGTATCGTGACACAAAAATTCAAAATATTCCATTACCGTACTTCGAAGCAATCAATTTTTATGCGATTTTTCTCGTAAAATAGCGATAATATTCCGACCGGGAGTCGTTTTCGTTCAAAGACTGAAAATGTAAAATGGACTCTTCACGCGCGCACCCGTCTCATTGTTGTCTGATCGACCACTATCCAAATGCGCTACTGTTTTTCAGCCATGGCCTGCAAAGTCAACGTTCTGGCGCTTTCTGAGAGCCTATGGGAGCCTTAAAGTGTCACGTTACAGCAGAGATCCTCTGTTTTCAATAAAGAGGCTAAAGAAAGCCAAGAAATGGTCAGAGAGGGCACTTCCTGTTTGGAATCTTCTCAGGTTTTGGCCTGCCATATGAGTTCTGTTATACTCAGATACCATTCAAACAGTTTTAGAAACTTTAGGGTGTTTTCTATCCAAATCAAACAATTTATATGCATATTCTAGTTTCTGGGCAGGAGTAATAAACAGATTAAATCGGGTACTTTTTTTTATCTGGCCGTGAAAATACTGCCCCCTATCCATAACAGGTTAACCTCCCTGGGCAAGTTGGGACGCTTGCGTCCCACTCTATTCAACAGACAACAGCGTGGCGCGAAATACAAATACTTCAAATGCTATAACTTCAATTTCTCAAACATATGACTATTTTACACCATTTTAAAGATAAGACTCTCGTTAATCTAACCACATTGTCCGATTTTCAAAAAGGCTTTACAGCGAAAGCAAACATTAGATTACGTCAGGAGAGTACCCTGCCAAAAATAATCACACAGCCATTTTCAAAGCAAGCCTATATGTCACAAAACCCAAAACCACAGCCAAATGCAGCACTAACCTTTTGATCTTCATCAGATGACACTCCTAGGACATTATGTTATACAATACATGCATGTTTTGTTCAATCAAGTTCATATTTATATCAAAAACCAGCTTTTTACATTAGCATGTGATGTTCAGAACTAGCATACCCACCGCAAACTTCCGGTGAATTTACTTAATTACTCACGATTAACGTTCACAAAATACATAATTATTTTAAGAATTATAGATACACAACTCCTTTATGCACTCGCTATGTCCGATTTTTAAAATAGCTTTTTGGTGAAAGCACATTTTGCAATATTCTGAGTAGATAGCCCGGCCATCACGGCTAGCTAATTTGACACCCACCAAGTTTGGCTCGCACCAAACTCAATTTACTATAAGAAAAATTGGATTACCTTTGCTGTTCTTCGTCAGAATGCACTCCCAGGACTTCTACTTAAACAACAAATGTTGATTTGGTTCTAAATAATCCATAGTTATATCCAAATACCGCCGTTTTGTTCATGCATTCAGGTAACTATCCGACGGGTGACGCGCGGGTGCATTTCGTGACAAAAAATTCAAAATATTCCATTACCGTACTTCGAAACATGTCAAACGCTGTTTAAAATCAATTTTTATGCGATTTTTCTCGTAAAATAGCGATAATATTCCAACCGGGCAACGTTGTATTCGTTCAAAGAGAGAAAGAAAAACATGGAGAATTCACATGAACGCGCATGTCCAGTATCAGTGTTCTCAGCCTGACCACTCACAAATTCTCCTGCTGTTTTTCGCCCAGAGACTGGAGAGACGTCATTCCACTTTCTGGCGCCTTCTGAGAGCCAATGGAAGCCTTAGAAAATGTGACGTTACAGCAGAGATGCTGTATTTTCGATAGAGATGCCACAGAAGGAGAACAAATTGTCAGACAGGGCACTTCCTGTATGGAATCTTCTCAGGTTTTGGCCTGCCATATGAGTTCTGTAATACTCATAGACACCGTTCAAACAGTTTTAGAAACTTTAGAGTGTTTTCTATCCAAATCTACTAATTATATGCATTTTCTCATTTCTGGGCACGAGTAGTAACCAGTTTAAATTGGGTACATTTGTTTACCCGGCCGTGCAAATACTGCCCCCTAGCCCCAACAGGTTAACTTCTTATGGCTGGAATCCCGTTAACGGGATCGATATGACAACAGCCAGTGGAAGTGCAGGGCGCCAAATTCAAACAACAGAAATCTCATACTTAAAATTCCTCAAACATACAAGTATTTTACACCATTTTAAAAAATAAACTTGTTGTTAATCCCACCACAGTGTCCGATTTCAACAAGGCTTTACAGCGAAAGCACACCAAACGATTGTTAGGTCAGCAACTAGTCACAGAAAAACACAGCCATTTTTACAGCCAAAGAGAGGAGTCACAAAAAGCAGAAATAGTGATAAAATGAATCACTAACCTTTGATCTTCATCAGATAACACTCATAGGACTTCATGTTACACAATACATGTATGTTTTGTTCGATAAAGTTAAAATTTATATCCAAAAATCTGTTTACATTGGTGCGTTACGTTCAGTAATGTTTTGCTTCCAAAACATCTGGTGATTTTGCAGAGAGCCACGTCAATTTACAGAAATACTCATCATAAATGTTGATGAAAATACATGTGTTATGCATGGAACTTTAGATAAACTTCTCCTTTACCGAAAAAGCACACCATGCAGTAATCTGAGTATGGCGCTCAGACACAAAAATAAGCCATACATATATCCGCCATGTTGGAGTCAACAGAAGTCAGAAATAGCATTATAAATATTCACTTACCTTTGATCTTCATCAGAATGCACTCCCAGGAATCCCAGTTCCACAATAAATGTTTGTTTTGTTCGATAAAGTCCATCCTTTATGTCCAAATACCTCCTTTTTGTTCGTCTTCAGTTCACAAATCCAAATTCACGACGCACAGGTCAGACAAACTCAAAAGATTCCATTACAGTTTGTAGAAACATGTCAAACGATGTATAGAATCAATCTTTAGGATGTTTTTATCATAAATATTCAGTAAGGCTTCAACTGGAGAATTCCTTTGTCTTTAGAAATGCAATGGAACTCAGCTACCTCTCACGGCCGCGCGCATGACTGAAGGTCATGACCTGCTGGCAGACCTCTCACTCAATCAGCTCTTATTCTCCCCCACTTCACAGTAGAAGCCTCAAACAAGGTTCTAAAGACTGACATCTAGTGGAAGCCTTAGGAAGTGCAATATGACCCCACAGACACTGTATATTGAATAGGCCAAGACTTAAACTACAAACCTCAGATTTCCTACTTCCTGGTTGGATTTTTTTCTCAGGCTTTTGCCTGCCATATGAGTTCTGTTATACTCAGACATCATTCAAACAGTTTTAGAAACTTCAGTGTTTTCTATCCAAATCTACTAATAATATGCATATCTTAGCTTCTGGGCCTGAGTAGCAGGCAGTTTACTCTGGTCACCTTATTCATCCAAGCTACTCAATACTGCCCCTCATCCATAAGAAGTTAACAAAAAATAATGTATGTCATGTAAAATATTCACCCCACCCAGTATTGTTATCAAAACTTACCAGAAAGCATGTAGTCCTTGGTTCGGACAGAGTAATAGTGTGGGCTCAATAGCATCTCATTAGTGTGCAAGATCTTGAGAATCGGCTGCACATGTGATGGAAGAATGCACTGTGCCTGCAGAGGGTTGCAATTCCATTGAAATGGGGTTAGTTTAACCAAGATATGCAACAATACCTAGAATTGCCGTTTGTGTATCCCACAAAAAAGGTTCACTGTTAAAAGCTAACTTTTTTTGATGAATTTAAGCGAAATTCCCCAAATTCCAGGGCTTAACTTCCCATGGAAAATGTAGTTTCCGACCCTTTGCAACCCTAGGGCCAACATAAAGCTGTCCCAACAGCAGTCCCTACACCTTACCACTGCTACACCTGGCTAACAGCAGGGCCTTGTCTGGAGGCTTAACGGTTAATTCAGCCTCATTTTCTGCCTTTAAAAAACACAAAGCTGATATGGTTGACTTGCTTTAACAAATGTGGTTTCTACTGAAAATGAAGATGTAGAAACTATGGCATAATGGGACGACATGCGGATAAGAGGCAATCTGTAATTTCGATTAAGACATTAATGAGCGAGCTAGGACGGACGCAGTCATAACTAGTTTAGCACTTTTGAAATGTACAGCGACAGAATTCAGAACATGGGCCATTCTTAGTGTTCTCCCTGTACACCAAGTCAGAACTGTAGGATAAGTAAAGTGGGCATATAAGCAGACAATGAAAGCTAGGGATGCAAGATATATATCGGTAAGCATATCGGAATCTGCCGACATTAGCTAAAAATGTCAGCATCGGCTCGATGTCTAGTTTAACGCCGATGTGCAAAACCGATGTCAAATCTAACGTGCATACCTATATAACATACAGTTGAAGTCGAAAGTTTACATACACCTTAGCCAAATACATTTAAACTCAGTTTTTCACAATTCCTGACATTTAATCCTAGTAAAAATTCCCTGTCTTAGGTCAGTTAGGATCACCACTTTATTCTAAGAATGTGAAATGTCAGAATAATAGTGATTTATTTCAGCTTTTATTTCAGCTTTTATTTCTTTCATCACATTCCCAGTGGGTCAGAAGTTTACATACACTCAATTAGTATTTGGTAGGATTGCCTTTAAATTGTTTAACTTGGGTGAAACGTTTTGGGTAGACTTCCACAAGCTTCCCACAATAAGTTGGGTGAATTTTGGCCCATTCCTCCTGACAGAGCTGGTGTAATGGAGTCAGGTTTGTAGGCCTCCTTGCTAGCACATGCTTTTTCAGTTCTGCCCACAAATGTTCTATGGGATTGAGGTCAGGGCTTTGTCATGGCCACTCCAATACATTGACTTTGTAGTCCTTAAGCCATTTTGTCACAACTTTGGAAGTATGCTTGGGGTCATTGTCCATTTGGAAGACCCATTTGTGACCAAGCTTTAACTTCCTGACTGATGTCTTGAGATGTTGCTTCAATATATCCACATGATTTTCCTGCCTCATGATGCCATCTATTTTGTGAAGTGCACCAGTCCCTCCTGCAGCAAAGCATCCCCACAACATGATGCTGCCACCCCCGTGCTTCACGGTTGGGATGGTGTTCTTTGGCTTGCATGCATCCCCCTTTTTCCTCCAAACATAACTATGGTCATTATGGCCAAACAGTTCTATTTTTGTTTCATCAGACCAGAGGACATTTCTCCAAAAAGTACGATCTTTGTCCCCATGTGCAGTTGCAAATCGTAGTCTGGCTTTTTTATGGCGGTTTTGGAGCAGTGGCTTCTTCCTTGCTGAGCGGCCTTTCAGGTTATGTCGATATAGGACTCGTTTTACTGTGGATATAGATACTTTTGTACCTGTTTCCTCCAGCATCTTCACAAGGTCCTTTGCTGTTGTTCTGGGATTGATTTGCACTTTTCGAACCAAGGTTCATTCATCTCTAGGAGACAGAACGCGTCTCCCTCCTGAGCAGTATGACGGCTGTGTGGTCCCATGGTGTTTATACTTGCGTACTATTGTTTGTACAGATGAATGTGGTACCTTCAGGCGTTTGGAAATTGTTCCCAAGGATGAACCAGACTTGTGGAGGTCTTGGCTGATTTTCTTTTGATTTTCCCATGATGTCAAGCAAAGAGGCACTGAGTTTGAAGGTAGGCTTTGAAATACATCCACAGGTACACCTCCAATGGACTCAAAATATGTAATCTATTCCTTTTATTCCCGTTTTTATTCCTACACTCTTCTTTCACCCAATGCTAAGCCCAGGGTTCAATACTGCGTCTGGTTTTACTTGGCAGGGCGGGACATTTTTTTTTTTTTCATTTGTCACAAGGGTGCCAGTGGAAATTGTTTTCCCTATTCATGTTAGTTTTTGGTTGACAATTGCCTTTTTTATATATTATTTTTCATTCAGGATATTTTCAAACAGTAATGTGTAATTAACTAAAAATACACCAACTTTCTGATGAGTCAACAATGGCACAGGAATGCCCTTGTCTGTGTGTGTCAGGGCTCGACATACAGGGGAGGTTTTGAAAACCCTCTGAGCCAGGGGTTTGTCAGTAGCACACTGTCTACTTAGTCAGGCACTGCCCACATTATCCAGACATACTTTAGAATGTAAAAATAATATGAATGCCAATGCATAGTGTTTTTTTTAATACATTTCAATATTTGTAGCTATTTTTAAGTAAATACCTGCATTCAACTTGTGGAACACGTTAGGTGGTAAAGAACATTTGCGTTCTTAAACTGTCTAAAATGTGCTAAGTGCTCTGCATTTGTGCATTTGATTTGCCAATTTAGTAGCTAGTTGGCAATCTAGGTAAGTGGTTAGCTTCATCCAAAATCAAGCATTCGCATGGTAATAGTGGCAAATCCACTCCTGGATCATGAGCCTTGCTGGATAATATTTGTTTTGTTCATGCAGCAAAGTAGTTTCCCAAAACAGCTGTTTGAGCCAGTCAAGTGTGATGGTTTACAAAGAACGAGCAAAATGGGAGCTTCATGAGGTGCGTCACCCCTGCAGCGCAACTTAAAACCTCTTACATCTAGACGTTCCGCTAGCGCAACACCTGCTCCAATATCCAATGATGGGCGTGGCGCGAATTACAAACTCCTCAAAAATACAAAAACTTCAATTTTTCAAACATATGACTATTTTACACCATTTTAAAGACAAGACTCTCGTTAATCTAACCACACTGTCCGATTTTCAAAAAGGCTTTAAAACGAAAGCAAAACATTAGATTATGTCAGCAGAGTACCCAGCCAGAAATAATCAGACACCCATTTTTCAAGCTAAATCCATACCACAGCTAAATGCAGCACTAACCTTTGATGATCTTCATCAGATGAGACCCCTAGGACATTATGTTATACAATACATGCATGTTTTGTTCAATCAAGTTCATATTTATATCAAAAACCAGCTTTTTACATTAGCATGTGACGTTCAGAACTAGCATACCCCCCGCAAACTTCCGGTGAATTTACTAAATTACTCAAGATAAACGTTCACAAAAAACATAATTATTTTAAGAATTATAGATACAGAACTCCTCTATGCACTCGCTATGTCCGATTTGAAAATAGCTTTTCGGTGAAAGCACATTTTGCAATATTCTCAGTAGATAGCCCAGCCATCACGGCTAGCTATTTAGACACCCAGCAAGTTTAGCACTCACCAAAGTCAGATTTACTATAAGAAAAATGTTATTACCTTTGCTGTTCTTCGTCAGAATGCACTCCCAGGACTTCTACTTCAATAACAAATGTTGGTTTGGTCCCAAATAATCCATAGTTATATCCAAACAGCGGCGTTTTGGTCGTGCGTTCAAGACACTATCCGAATGGTAAAGAAGGGTGACGAGCACGACGCATTTCGTGACACACAATTTCTAAATATTCCATTACCGTACTTCGAAGCATGTCAACCGCTGTTTAAAATCAATTTTTATGCCAATTTTCTCGTAAAAAAGCACTAATATTCAGACCGGGAGTGGTAGTTTTCGTTCAAAGAGAGAGAGAAAGTAAACATGTAGTCGACTCGTGCACGAGCCTTAGTCTCATAGTACTGTGACCGGCCACTATCCAAACGCACTAATGTTTTTCAGCCAGGGCCTGCAAAGCCACGATTCAGCTTTTTGCCGCCTTCTGAGAGCCCATGGGAGCCGTAGGAAGTGTCACGTAACAGCAGAGATCCCCTGTATTGGATAGAGATAATCAAGAAGGCCAAGAAATGGTCAGACCGGGTACTCCCTGTTTGGAATCTTCTCAGGTTTTGGCCTGCCAAATGAGTTCTGTTATACTCACAGACACCATTCAAACAGTTTTAGAAACTTTAGGGTGTTTTCTATCCAAAGCTAATAATTATATGCATATTCTAGTTTCTGGGCAGGAGTAATAATCAGATTAAATCGGGTATGTTTTTTTATCCGGATGTGAAAATACTGCCCCCTAGTCATAACAGGTTAAGTGAGGTGATCACATTACACTTGTATAAAATTCACTATTAATGTTTGCCAGCAATATATATCTTAACTATTTGTGATCTAAGATGTGCCACATAAATTCTCTCCAGCTGGGTTTTTTGCTAACTTGCTAATGTTAGCTAAGTGGCTAATGCGAGCTTGCAAGATGAAGCTTCTTGGGAACGGCAGCAGATACAATGCCCTCCTGGATTAAGATCCCTGCTGCCTAATATTTGTTCTGTGCATGATGCAAACTGCGTTTTGAGATACTTCCATAACTTTATGAGCTGGGTGGTCTGTCCTAGTATGAAATGTTAGCATTTACCTAGCATCCGCTATGAGAATTCCTTAGTAATTGTTAGAATTCTGGTATGTGTCGTTTTGTGGGCCTTTTCATGAAAAAAAATAAAATGGAGGCCTTTTTTGTACGGTAATACCGTATATCCCGGGACAGGCACGGTATGGACATCTGGATACCGGCCAACGCTAGTGATAATGTATACTTTTTTTGCATACATTTTGGGGGAGGATGTATTTTTCTTCTATAGGCTATTACAGCAATTATAAAATGTAAGTCCTTAAATTATAATAAGTCCTTAAATTATAATAAGTGCTTAAAGAAGTCCTTGAATTTGTCTTGCCTATGTATGAACCCTGTGTAGAATGCTTGCTCAGCCCACAAATGAAAGATGAAATTA
This sequence comes from Salmo trutta, assembly GCF_901001165.1. Taxonomy (NCBI): domain Eukaryota; kingdom Metazoa; phylum Chordata; class Actinopteri; order Salmoniformes; family Salmonidae; genus Salmo; species Salmo trutta. The sequence continues at coordinate 19,740,335 of NC_042961.1, read as the reverse complement.
TGCATCATCCACTTTCCTGTCAGTTCATTTTATTTTTCATTCGGGCTAGTAACTTTTCAGTTGGTACTGGCCCAGTGTGCCACTGGAAAATGTATCTGAATGTCGAGCCCTGCTGTGTGTGGTGCGCCTAGGGCCTACCAAGCTAGAATCCTAGGTGATGAAACAGCAGCTGCTTGCAAATTGCATGTCCAGAAAAATACAAATGATCATAACTTACACGAGTGCCTTTCTAATGAAATGGTAATTGACCGTGTTGTAGTAGTGAATCGTGCTTGCATGCCTTTGTGGTGCAGAGGTCCCTCAACCAGAGCAATCACAGTCCTGTGTCCTATGAGAAAGTAAGTAGCCTGTTGTGTTCCTCTGCATGGAACAAAGACCTCATTTTGTTTTTGAGGACTACCCATGTTTGATCTATGTAGTTCTCTGGGAAAAGACATTTTAGAGCATTTACATTTATTAATCGGCATTCCATTGATTTACATTTTTTTAATTGATTCAAATGGAATTCACTGGGGTTGTCAACATGTAATGGCTCATGGAAAATAGAGCTTAATTTTATGAGATAATAGTAAAAAAAGGAAATGTCTCTACCTTGTAATTATTCTAAAAAATGTAGGCAAACTGTAAGGGCCAGCACAAACAAGAGTTTTTGAGTAGCATGTTGAATGGGTGAAAAAGACAACCCCAGGTTTGAATTCAGTGGAAGGTATGCTGTAAGAACAGGTGGCTTACTTTAATGAGCCCTGAATGCTTGAGAGGCACCTCCTTGCCTCTGTAGACTGGCTGTTCATGGCTGGATATTTTGGATGGTTAATTGCATATAGAACATGTGGGAGAGCTGTAAAGCATGTGTGGATTACTGTGAGGCTTTCTTTACAGCCCGTCTATCTACATCTGTTTGCCGCTCCGTGAGAAATGGTCTGTCGGGCTTCACTGACCCTCATTAGGAACATGGCGCTTTTAAGTCCCTGCGTCTTTTCTGCTTGATCTCAGACAAATGCCACTTTTATTTTTATTTTTACCCATGCTCTTTGAAGATGACGCTACTTAAAGGGAGCCATTTTGGTGACCTGTTTCTGCGGAGCACAGAGAGAAGCTGACTATTTATTTCTGCAGTTTTGTTTACCCAACATTAATGACATCCTCTCTGACTACATTGTCAACACATATTAACTGTCAAGCTTCAGAATGTCCTTTTAAAATGTGCATTTCCATTACCATCCATGGCGTGAGGTAAGTTCTCTTCATCTTTCTTATTTTTTTTCTTCCTCAATTTGAGGAAATAAAGCCATGGAGCCAAATATAAACGCAGGGTACTTAGATGAGTCATGCTGAGATATATATTTTTTTACTGGATTAAAAAAAAATCCTACACTTTTTTTAAAAATGATTTTAATTGCTGGTTTCAGTTTAGCAGTAATAATGGCCATACTTTGTTCAGAAGCTCTTCTCAAATGTCTGCCACATAGAAGTGTTACTATTGTTTGATTCGCTGGGCTTTCTTAGTAGGGAGGCTAGTTGTCTCATTGTCGTGGTGCAGAAGAGGCGGTGCTAATCGCCGTCACCGTAATGAGTCATGTTCTTGTAAACATGTTCTTCAGTTGACATGTCTAGGCTATTCAGTCTGTCACTGAATCAGTCTTTTCACAGACATTTTGCAAAGTTGCTCGAACCTCCTGTAACAATTGAGAAACCGCTTTACAAAGATGCTTTGAATGCTGATTTCTTACATTTGAAAACAAAACTTTTTGTTCATCCTATGTAAATAATATTGGTGGAATAATTACTGGTATGATATGTTGGTAAATGCCAAAAATAGGCTAAAATTGGCTGGTAATATTGTTCAACATGTACATCAGTCTGGTTCTACCATCAACACACTCCTTACCCTCAGTTTTATTTGTCAAGTTAGCTTTCACATGACGTTCTTTCACACAACAAGGACAAACAATTCTAGTGGGACTCAATGTGACGATCAATGTGTTATTTTCTTTCCCATTATAACAGCAACACCTTTCTCTGCTCTTGTCGCGTTGTTTGCTTTTTATATCCACTGCTTCCGACCCTGCGAGTGCTGCGATTTTACAGTTAGCGGCGTTGAAGGGTTTGCAGCTGTTCGGTCCCTGTGGAACTCTGTGGCTTGATTGAAAGGCTCCCTGGATAAGACACCCTCTTATACTCCACAGCCCTCTCTCTTGCTCCAGCCTCGGTCAACCTCCCATAAGAGAGGAGCCCAAATAGCAGCTGGACTAGAACCCCAGGAGTGAAGATGAGCACTGTTCTACTGTATAATAAATTACCTTTCTCCCTAAAACAGCTTTGTAGCCTTTTGGGCTCTCTTGTGGAAGAAGTGACTGGTATTGGAATGTCATCATGGATGTGCTCCCTCCCCTATAATCTCTGGGAAATTGTTTTGTGTGGGGAAATTTGTGTGGCATTCATACACCCACCCATCCTTGTCTCTTTTCTGTGCCTCTTTCTCTCACTTTTGTGTCTCTTCTTTTTTTTCTTCTTTTCTTTTTTATCTCTGGCTCTCGGTTCCACATGGTGGCTGTGGTCCGTCCTGGCATTTTCCAGTGAATGGGCACAGTATGGAGCTCTGCTCTACTCTGCCTCTCTCCGCCTCACCGCCACTGTGCTGCACAGTCATTGCATAGTAATTTCTACCCTTTAAAAAACACAAGCCGATAGAAAGACATTTATTCCTTTATCTTGTACGTATGGTTTCCCATTCTTTGACACATGCATGCAGTGTATCTTTCTCTCGTGTCTTCTAGTAGCTCTTTTCTATATCAGTCAACAATGCATGCATATGCACACACGCACGCACACACACACCCCTGCAGGCACATCAAATTAACACAGCCAGGTGCTTTGTAGGCTGACCTCAGCAGCTGCTTGGGCTGGCCAGGCTGAGGAGGGTAGAGAGTGATGGGTGCCAGAGAAACAAGCAGGGCCTTCATTACCCTACATGAGCACAAACCTTAATGACTAATTGATTGGGTTGTAATGGCCTGCTGCATTACTGCGGAGCCCAGGCCCTGTTGCCTTGGCAGCTCCAGGTCTGTTGTCGTTAATGGACTGCAGCCTCACCGAACCTCAACCCTTCCAGGGCTCAGCTGAGCATACCCCTGCCTGATCTAGAGATGTTTTGTTTGCACAGAGAGACTTGTGTTTCTTTAAAGATGAGCTTCTCTGTCTCTGGCTTCCCACAGTGACCACTGGAGTGTAGCTCTGCCTTCCCCACAGTTAAGTAATGGGGAAATCCAGTCTGGTTAAAGGGATACTTTGGGATTTTGACAACCTTCGAAGATAAAGGGCATCATTGCCAAAGTCACGAAGTATCCCTTTAATTTGGTCAGCATTGCAGTGCATTTTTCTGTTTCGTCACTTCAGTTACTGTGGTCTGACGTTTTCAGAGGCTTCTTTAACCCATACTAGATTGACTCGTATGGTGTTTCCATAGCATCGTATGATAGCAGTGTAATTACCAAACTGTGCGGGGAAAAGTGAGGTCATAGATTTGAATGTGTCACCTACTATTAACGGATGAGTGTGTTTAATGAATCTTGTCTTGTGCAAACCCTACACACACCTTTGTCATCTCCCTTGTTTAATTTTCTGTCCCCTGACAATGGCTGTTCCATTAATTAGGGCATTGTAAACAAATGGGATTTGCACTCTTCCTGTGCCTATGCAAGAGTACTTCATGTGTGTGCATGTGTTGTGTGTGTGTGTGTGTGTACCTACTGAAACTGTGTATTTAGATGTAGGCCTAATGTTGTCATTATTATTCTGGTAAATCAGCCTTTTTGGCATGAATAACATTTACAGTTTGTTCACCTGTGAATCTCTGAGATTAGATGAGCAGGTAATGAAATGTCCTGTTTGTGTGGACGTTTAATTACTAGCCATGCAAGCAAGTATATTTTTTTGTGTACATTAGAAACATTCAGAGATTACTGCTTATTTTATTGTTTGTACACTGTTTAGCCTATATACGCAGTCAATATTTTATTAACTCTGTAATATTCAGAAGTGAGAACCAAGCCTATAAGCAATTGCTTTTCAGCATGAAATTCATGCTTGTCTGTTGAATGGGTGGTTATGGTGAATTTGAAAATTCCACTATTGGCTAAAGACAAAAGGGGAGAAAGTAAATTTAGTCTGGCTAGAGATGTATGGGAGGAGAATTGCCATCAATTTAGATTCCCTTTCCCTCTATTAGAGGCTCAGCGAATGGAAAAGTTCTGGAACTCTCCAAAGACTACCAAGACTGGAGTTAAGAGAGAGGTTGTGGAGGTGCTGGTTATGTGCCTGGGGTCGCTGACTTCTTTGTGGTCTGGCATTTTTCCATAGGAAGTCAAATCACTTGGCTAGCGCTAGCCTTTGCCATGTCCCCAACAATCGGATGTTGCGGTTTTCAGGGAAATGAAAAAGGAGCCTGTGACGCGACTTCCGTTTTTTGGATGTTAACAAGGGAACACTTTGCTCCTCCACATTTACTGGATTGGTTGAACAGTGCAGAAGACAACCTCCCCCGACCCATTATTTTTTTCTTCTTCTTCTCGGCAAGACCAGTATGTAGGAAATCAAGTTTCATCCGTTTATTTTTCCTCCTGCGTTAGGTTAGGCTAGCGCAGAGGGGTGAATGGAAATCGACTGTGGAAAATCACCAGCTCCTTTTGTAGGCCACGATCACTTGCGTGACTCCCTTCACTCTTAAGACCACTGATATGACTTAGCCTGTTTGCTAAACATGTGTAGTTCTACATTTAAATGTTAGATGCACTTCCCTAGATTGAATTGCCTGTCCACCAAACCCATGTTTTGAATAATTGTCGCTGTAATCAGATATTAGCTAGTCGTTTCCAAGTGTTGTACACCACCTCACTCCCCTGGTACTTCTGCCTCGCTCTCTGGAATCCTGTTATCGTAGTCTAATCATATTTATTAATGGAATCAGGCCCTCCATGCTGATCCCCTGACTAGCTGGAATCATGCGTTCATAATGGAGTCTGTTTATAAACGGCCAGGAGAAGGAATCCATCTTGCAGGTGAATTCCCATAGTGGCACTCTACTCAGTATTCCATTAAGGCCCCAGACCAGCTGCTCATTTAAACTGGACTCCTGATAGAGATGTGTTTGTGTGTGTTCTGCTGATTCAAGCTCCCTTGAGTGCCACACATTTCACACACAGCCCTGGCCCGGCATCCTGTGTGGGTTTTACATTTTTTTTATTTTGCTCTCGGGTGTGCACATCTGCTCGCTCACATCTGTACTTTGTCGCGCTGAATTTGTGTGTGTCACAGAAAGAACCTCTAACCCATTTGGCTTATACTCCTGGGTGTCTGTCTGTGTAGTCTGTACACAGGCCTACTGTATTTCAATGTGTATCTGCGGCTGACTGATTTCACATCCTCTTGTGCTCCTGTGGTATCTGGATCTCTCCTCCATTGTCTGAGCAGCAGTGGGAGAGTGTCTCTTTCTGCCTGAAGCCCCACCAGTACAAATGGGACTTTGTCCGGTTCACACACATGCTTAGCCTTGCATTGAAGCAGTGAGCGTATTGGGTTCCCCAGCGTATTCTCCTCTTGGAGGGCCTGTCGTCTCCTCAGGTTAAGCCAGTCTGTTTCTTCCATCCATACTAGAGAGTGAGTTATATTACAGTGGGTGCAGGCCAGGCCAGGACGGGCTGTCATCACCCCTCCATCCCCACCCTGGGATTAGTCTGCAGTTGGTTGTGTTGTGTGTTGGCAGCATCCCCCTCCACGGGAGGCATGGCAGTACTACCCAGACGGCTACGGACGCTGCCACTGCCTGCTGGACAGGGATTCTACATTGTCCCTCTCACAGAGTGATGATTTGGGATCCAAATTGAATTTGTCATCTGTTTTTAGCTTTTCAAAAACAGAATTTGGATAATAGATAATGGTGAACCATTCAAAGGCTTTGTTCTCACTCCATCAAAGCAACAGTAATATGCTGTGTTTAATTGTCTCAGCAGGGGAGAAATCAATCTAGAACACATCTAAAAAAAGGCTTTTATTTCCATAGAGAGAGAAGCATCTCATGTGTGATAATATGTAGCCTAGGATACTAGTACTGAGCGATTTAGTGCTTTTTGAGGTAGTTTCGGTTCAATTTATCTATATATTTTTTTCAATGTTTTGAAAAAAAATGACATTAAATGTACTATTCTTTGTGGTTTGAATGCTGTAACACAGAATAAAACAATTAAGTCCCATGACGGTAATAACTGTCCATTTACCGCTTACCATTTATTTACTTTAGTAAACTACTTAAGTTGTGTATAGTGCATTTATTTTATTTGTTAACTTTATTTCATTCCATTCCAAGTCATCTCGGCCAAAGGCGGCGGTGTTGCAATCTACTGCAGAGAGAGCCTGCAGAGTTCTGTCATACTATCCAGGTCTGTACCCAAACAATTTGAACTTCTACTTTTAAAAATCCACCTCTCTAAAAACAACTCTCTCACCGTTGCCGCCTGCTATAGACCACCCTCTGCCCCCAGCTGTGCTCTGGACACCATATGTGAACTGATTGCCCCCATCTATCTTCAGAGCTCGTACTGCTAGGTGACCTAAACTGGGACATGCTTAACACCCCAGCCATCCTACAATCTAAGCTTGATGCCCTCAAACTCACACAAATTATCAATGAACCTACCATGTACCACCCCAAAGCCGTAAACACGGGCACCCTCATAGATATCATCCTAACCAACTTGCCCTCTAAATACACCTCTGCTGTTTTCAACCAAGATCTCAGCGATCACTGCCTCATTGCCTGCATCCGTATGGGTCAGCGTTCAAACGACCTCCACTCATCACTGTCAAACGCTCCCTGAAACACTTCAGCGAACAGGCCTTTCTAATCGACCTGGCCCAGGTATCCTGGAAGGATATTGACCTCATCCCGTCAGTAGAGGATGCCTGGTTATTTTTTTTAAATGCCTTCCTCACCATCTTAAATAAGCATGCCCCATTCAAGAAATTTAGAACCAGGAACAGATACAGCCCTTGGTTCTCTAGATAACCTGACTGCCCTTAACCAACACAAAAACATCCTGTGGCGTTCTGCATTAGCATCGAACAGCCCCGTGATATGCAACTTTTCAGGGAAGTTAGAAACCAATATACACAGGCAGTTAGAAAAGCCAAGGCTAGCTTTTTCAAGCAGAAATTTGCTTCCTGCAACACAAACTCAAAAAAGTTCTGGGACACTGTAAAGTCCATGGGGAATAAGAGCATCTCCTCCCAGCTGCCCACTGTTCTGAGGATAGGAAACTCTGTCACCACCGATAAATCCACTATAATTGAGAATTTCAATAAGCATTTTTCTACTGCTGGCCATGCTTTCCACCTGGCTACCCCTACCCCGATCAACAGCACTGCACCCCCCACAGCAACTCGCCAAAGCCTTCCCCCATTTCTCCTTCTCCCAAATCCAGTCAGCTGATGGTCTGAAAGAGCTGCAAAATCTGGACCCCTACAAATCAGCCGGGCTAGACAATCTGGACCCTTTCTTTCTAAAATGATGTGCCGAAATTGTTGCAACCCCTATTGCTAGCCTGTTCAACCTCTCTTTCGTTTCATCTGAGATTCCCAAAGATTGGAAAGCAGCTGCGGTCATCCCCCTCTTCAAAGGGGGGGACACTCTTGACCCAAACTGCTACAGACCTATATCTATCCTACCCTGCCTTTCTAAGGTCTTCGAAAGCCAAGTCAACAAACAGATTACCAACCATTTCGAATCCCACCGCACCTTCTCCGCTATGCAATCTGGTTTCAGAGCTGGTCATGGGTGCACCTCAGCCACGCTCAAGGTCCTAAACGATATCTTAACCGCCATCGATAAGAAACAATACTGTGCAGCCGTATTCATTGACCTGGCCAAGGCTTTCGACTCTGTCAATCACCACATCCTCATCGGCAGACTCAATAGTCTTGGTTTCTCAAATGACTGCCTCACCTGGTTCACCAACTACTTCTCTGATAGAGTTCAGTGTGTCAAATCGGAGGGCCTGTTGTCCAGACCTCTGGCAGTCTCTATGGGGGTGCCACAGGGTTCAATTCTTGGGCCGACTCTCTTCTCTGTATACATCAATGATGTCGCTCTTGCTGCTGGTGAGTCTCTGATCCACCTCTATGCAGACGACACCATTCTGTATACTTCTGGCCATTCTTTGGACACTGTGTTAACAACCCTCCAGATGAGCTTCAATGCCATACAACTCTCTTTCGTGGCCTCCAACTGCTCTTAAATACAAGTAAAACTAAATGCATGTTCTTCAACTGATCGCTGCCTGCACCTGCCCGCCCGTCCATCATCACTACTCTGGACGGTTCTGACTTAGAATATGTGGACAACTACAAATACCTAGGTGTCTGGTTAGACTGTAAACTCTCCTTCCTGACTCACATCAAACATCTCAAATCCAAAGTTAAATCTAGAATTGGCTTCCTATTTCGCAACAAAGCGTCCTTCACTCACGCTGCCAAACATACCCTCGTAAAACTGACCATCCTACCGATCCTCGACTTCGGCGACGTCATTTACAAAATGGCCTCCAATACCCTACTCAATAAATTGGATGCAGTCTATCACAGTGCCATCCGTTTTGTCACCAAAGCCCCATATACTACCCACCACTGCGACCTGTACGCCATCTTTGGCTGGCCCTCGCTTCATACTCGTCGCCAAACCCACTGGCTCCAGGTCATCTACAAGACCCTGCTAGGTAAAGTCCCCCTTATCTCAGCTCGCTGGTCACCATAGCAGCACCCACCTGTAGCACGCGCTCCAGCAGGTATATCTCTCTGGTCACCCCCAAAGCCAATTCCTCCTTCGGCCGCCTCTCCTTCCAGTTCTCTGCTGCCAATGACTGGAACGAACTACAAAAATCTCTAAAACTGGAAACACTTATCTCCCTCACTAGCTTTAAGCACCAGCTGTCAGAGCAGCTCACAGATTACCGCACCTGTACATAGCCCATCTATAATTTATCCCAAACAACTACCTCTTCCCCTACTGTATTTATTTATTTATTTATTTATTTATTTATTTATTTTGCTCCTTTGTACCCCATTATTTCTATTTCTACTTTGTACTTTCTTACACTACATATCTACCATTCCTGTGTTTTACTTGCTATATTGTATTTACTTTGCTGCCATGGTCTTTTTTGCCTTTACCTCCCTTATCTCACCTCATTTGCTCACATTGTATATAGACTTATTTTTCTACTGTATTATTGACTGTATGTTTGTTTTACTCCATGTGTAACTCTGTTGTTGTATGTGTCGAACTGCTTTGCTTTATCTTGGCCAGGTCGCAATTGTAAATGAGAACTTGTTCTCAACTTGCCTACCTGGTCAAATAAAGGTGAAATAAAAATAAAATAAATCTCTAGAGCTGCTGCATGTGCTGTCTGACAATTAGCATTTTAGTAGTTTTTCAAAGTAAATAAGGCATACTTTTGTCACCGCTATCAATCACTTAGATCATGTATTTTCAGGTAGAGATGCCTCGCGAAGCAACTGCTCTCTATCCCTCTCGATCACAAGTCTTCGGTCTCTTGTCTCCCTCTCTGTCTGCCCCACACAGACTGGACAAGTAGATGCACAGTGAATTACCACGTTTGCTGTTTTTTGCTCTAAACTGTGTAGAACATTGGCCTGTTGTAAACTACAACTTCTTGCTATATCGCGCAGTTCGGACTAGATCTAATTTCTCTCTAGAGAAACTGCACGCTGAGCTTACAGGAAAAAACCCAGAACAAAATGAAATTCAAATAATTGACCCGACATGGTCAATTGGTTTAAAAAATGACCATTTTGCTTAATCGCTCAGCACTACTACACAGCCACTGTATAAGGTGTATATCAAGCTTTCTGCTATGTAGGAAGCAGCATTCGGGCTACATCTTTCTTTCCTATACATACAGTGAAGGTCTTTCCCCCCTGCTCCTACTTACACTTTATTCATGGAAGTCCATGAAGCAGTAGATTGAGTTGTGGGTGTGTATACAATTATCATAGAAATGACATTGAGGCAGCAGTGGGCCTACTGGCTGTAGCCAGATATGATTGAAACTGGGAGATGGAGGGTTTGCCCGGGTGGATGTCGCAAACACTCCGTGAAACACATTTCTTTTTAATGACGTTGCCTCATTTGGAAAGGGCATCTGAGGTGCTGCCTTTTTTTGTGTGTTTTAAAATATGTAGACCTACATGCTGTGATTCACCATCCAGTGGTTCCTTGTGTCTTTTTGGTCTGGATGAGGTCCACAGTTAGGGGAAGTCTCAGGAGAGTGGTTTTGGTTCTGCTCGGAGTGCTCTCTCCCTAAAAACGAGACGGACACTGCGACGAAGCCTTTCACTAGCTCACAGAACTGGTCTTTTGTGTGTGGCTATCGATCTAATGCCTTTTATCTACTTGCCTAAGAGTTGAGAGGGGAGTGGTAACACACACACACTCTCTGCAGTCCAGGTGGATTCCATGGAGACCAGACTTTCCTAAGGCCCTCAGTGCTGCAGTGCGCTTTGGCAACCTGTTCCAGCCAGGAATAACTCCAATCTCAGGCCACGTCTCTCTCCCATTGCCCTCTCTCTCTCCAATGCCTTTTGAAAAAAGTATTATTTGATTGAAGTTCTGCATTGTGCTAATTGTCCGCAGCCAGCCCCCTTGGCAGAGAAGAGCGTCTGCTCTAATTTAAGTGTGGTGATTCTCCTCGCCCTGCTCTTAGCAGGCAGTCCAATACAGCAGCCTCTCCGCTCTCACAGGTACCAGGGAGTCACACACAAGAGAACATGCACCAATGGAGCCTGTGCTGTGTTCCCAGAGTGCAGTGGCTTGACTTTGCATGTGTGAGAATTCTTATTCATACTCTCTGGCTGTCATGATTAAACTTATTTCTTTGTAGCAGTGGAACACACTGCAGCTTTAAGTGCTGTGACTCACTGTCAGATATACATACAAAGAACATTAGAGGTCGACCGATTTATGATTTTTCAACGAAGAAAAAAAATAATATATATATATATATATATATATAATTTTTTTTTTTTTTTTTTTTTGCAATAATGACAATTACAACAATACTGAATGAACAATGAAGACTTTATTTTAACTTAATATAATACTTAAATAAAATCAATTTAGTCTCAAATAAATAATGAAACATGTTTAAATAATGCAAAAACACAGTGTTGGAGAAGAAAGTAAAAATGCAATATGTGCCATGTAAAAAAGCTAACGTTTAAGTTCCTTGCTCAGAACATGAGAACATATGAAAGCTGGTGGTTCCTTTTAACATGAGTCTTCAATATTCCCAGTTAAGAAGTTTTGGTTGTATTTATTATAGGACTATTTCTCTCTCTTCCATTTGTATTTCATATACCTTTTGACTATTGGATGTTCTTATAGGCACTTTAGTATTGCCAGCCTAATCTCGGGAGTTGATAGGCTTGAAGTCATAAACAGCGCTGTGCATCCCAGCATTGTTAAGAGTTGCTGTATGAATGAATGCTTACAAGCCTGCTGCTGCCTACCACCACTCAGTCAGACTGCACTATCAAATCATAGACTAAATTATAATAAACACACAGAAATACGAGCCGTAGGTCATTAATATGGTCAAATCCGGAAACTATCATTTAGGAAAAAACGTTTATTCTTTCAGTGAAATACGGAACCGTTCCGTATTTTACCTAACGGGTGGCATCCCTAAGTCTAAATATTCCTGTTACATTGCACAACCTTCAATGTTATGTCATAATTATGTAAAAATCTGTCAAATTAATTACAGTCTCTGTTAGGAAGAAATGGTCTTTACACAGTTCGCAGCGAACCAGGTGACCCAAACTGCTGCATATACGGGGCGGCAGGGTAGCCTAGTGGTTAGAGCGTTGGGCTAGCACAGATATGTACAAGGTACAGATATGTCGTTCTGCCCCTGAACAAGGCAGTTAACCCACTCTTCCTAGTCCGTCATTGTAAATAAGAATTTGTTCTTAACTGACTTGCCTAGTTAAATAAAGGTAAAATTAAATATACCCTGACTCTGCTTGCACTGAAAGCAAGAGAAGTGACACAACTTCCCTAGTTAATATTGCCTGCTAACATGAATTTCTTTTAACTACATATGCAGGTTTAAAAATATATCCTTGTGTATTGATTTTAATAAAGGCATTGATGTTTATGGTTAAGTACATTGATGCAACGACGGTGCTTTTTTTGCGAATGCGCTTGTTAAATCATCACCCGTTTGTCGAAGTAGGCTGTGATTTGATGATAAATTAACAGGCACCGCATTGATTATATGCAACGCAGGACACGTTAGATAAACTAGTAATATCATCAACCATGTGTAGTTAATCACTAGTTGTGTTAAGATTCATTTGTTTTTTTATAAGATAAGTTTAATGCTTGCAAGCAATTTACCTTGGCTCCTTACTGCACTCACGTAACAGGTGGTCAGCCTGCCACGCAGTCTCCTCGTGGAGTACAATGTAATCGGCCGATTACCGATTGTTTTTTTGTTGTTGTTATGAAAACTTGAAATCGGGCCTAATTAATCGGCCATGCCGATTTTAATCGGTCGACCTCTAGTATGTATGGAGCAGAGCTTAAATGTTATGGAGGATGGCTCATTAGCTGTTGAAAAATATTCTAGAGATTTATGAGAGACCTACTGAACTTGAGTCTTATTATAGATAATTGGCACTCCATAAGATGAGACACTTTTGTCTATGTGGAGATGACTGCAACAGTTGGTGGGCTGTACAGTGTTAGTGATTTTGTGTGTGAGAGAACACAGTGGAGGATGCTGACTGTTCTTTCTCCTGAAAGATATACTACAAAGCAGGATCAACGAGTTAGCCAGCTAACTTTGATAAACAACCAGAAATAACAGTTGATGTTCTGGTTCGTCAAGAAAGCTAAACGTAGATACTGTATGTGTTTGGTTGTTGAGTCAATTAGACCATGCCCGTTTCAAGCTTGTCTTTCTAAAAAACGAAAGTTATTTTAGAATATTCTGGCAAGTTAGCTGGCTAATTCCTTGATCTTGCTTTGTAATATACCACTCTAGTCTGATCCAGAAGCATGAGTCATCTAGCAGGCTGTAGGCAGAGCTCAGCCACAGACACACACACGACTCATAGGGCTGAGCGATATATCACATACATTCAAATGAATGTTTGTCGAGATCGGTGTGGAAGAACTTGACTGGCCTGCACAGAGCCCTGACCTCAACCCTATAGAACACCTTTGGGATGAATTGGAATGCCGTCTGTGAGCCAGGGCTAATCGCCCAACATCAGTGCCCGACCTCACTAATGCTCTTGTGGCTGAATGGAAGCAAGTCCCTGCAGAAATGTTCTGACATCTAGTGGAAAACCTTCCCAGAAGGGTGGAGGCTGTTATAGCAGCAAAGGAGGGGGTGGTTGTTGTTGTTGTTAAGGGCCTTGTTCAAGGCCACAACAGCAGGAAATGCTGTATATTATAATACATGGGATCAGAGACCAGCAGCCTTCCATTGTCAATACCAGTGATAATAATGAATGTTATTTTGGGAAGTGGTTCCTTGCATCATACAACACAATTTTCAGTCACCTTTTTGCCCATGATCAGTGGTGGAAAAAGTACCCAATTGTCATACTTGAGTAAAAGTCAAGATACCTTAATAGAAAATGACTCAAGTAAAAATCACCCAGTACTATACCACTTGAGTAAAAGTCTAAGTATTGGTGTTAAATATACTTGAGTATAAATAATTTGAAATTGCTTATATTAAGCAAACCAGACAGCACATTTTTTAAATATCATTTACTGATAGCCAGGGGCACACCACAACACGCAGACAATTTACAAATTAAGCATTTGTGTTTAATAATCCGCCAGCATTTGTATTTATTAGGGATCCCCATTAGCTGTTGCCAAGGCAGCAGCTACTCTTCCTGGTGACCAAACACATTAAGTCACTTACATATAAAACAGTACATCATATAACATTATTACACCCCTTTATATCTGCAATACAAAATGTATAATACCACCATACAACAATATTACAATGTACGTGTGTGTAGAGTGTGTGTGCTAGCGCTTGTATGCGTGTGTGTCTGTACCTTTTTTGTTTCTTCACAGTCCCCGCTGTTCCATAAGGGGTATTTTTACCTTTTTTTATATCTGATTCTACAGCTTGCATCAGTTACATGATGTTGAATAGAGTTCCATGTAGTCATGGCTCTATGTAGTACTGTGCACCTCCCGTAGTCTGTTCTGGACTTGGGGACTGTGAAGTATCCTCTGGTGGCATGTCTTGTGGGGGTATGCATGGGTATCTGAGCTGTGTGCTAGTAGTTTAAACAGACAGCTTGTGCATTCAGCTTGTCAACACTTCTTACAAAAACAAGTAGTGATGAAGTCAATCTCTCCTCCACTTTGAGCCAGGAGAGATTGACATGCATATATATCCCAAAAAACGAGTGAAGTAGTACTTTAAAGTAATTTTACTTAAGTACTTCACACCACTACCCATGGTATTACGTTCTTTTGTGTGGAAAAGTGACTTGAGCTTTCGGACAAGTAAGAAAATATGGCTAAGTGGCTAAAAATGTTAATGTCAAGCCCTGGAGTTTTTCATTTCCGATGATGGAGACCACTGTGCTCTTGGAAACTTTCAACACTATACAAATAGTTTAATACCCTTCCCCAAATATATGCCTCATCACAATCCTGACTCGGAGATCTACCGACAGTTACTTGGACTTCATGGAATAGTTTCTGCTCTGACATGCACTGTCAACTGTGGGACTTTATATAGACAGATGTTGTTTTTGAAATCATGTCCAAACAATTTAATTGGCCACAGGTGGACTCCAATCAAGTTGTAGTGACATCTCAAGGATGATCAAAGGAAATTGGATGCACCTGATGTCAATTTGTAGTGTCATAGCATTGGGGTGTGAATATTTGAGCCTTTTCACACTGCATTGTTCTTAGTCCCGGGCTAGACAGCCCTGAGCTAGCTTTGCCTGTGTTTACAAAAGCATTTGTTAACCCTGGGCTAACCTTTAGCACTTGTATAACAAAGCCCTGGGCTAACAGACAAACGCAACATGCGACAAACATTCTATCTCTGACATGCGACCAATGTTATAAACAAGACATTTATTAACACATTATGTCCTCTTGCTTCTGGCCTAGCATTTAATTTCCAACAGTGATGGTTTGTATAAACCTTGCTGTCTGCCTGTCCGAGACGGGAAACAATGTTCCACTTTTGAAATTCGATCTCACCCCTGTACAGAGAATGCTGTGAATGAATGAGACCTCAACTTTTCTGATCCAGGCGAAATCATGCAACAATATTATAATGGTTTTATGCAATTAAATGTCTGTCGAAAAGCGATGAAAATGGCGCGTTTGCTGCCGTTCCAGCTGTAGAGTTTGTAGCTTTAGTTGGCTAAGTGAGAAGACATTTGCCAGCCTGCATAGTAACCATTTTTGTTAGGCAATGTTATGTTATTGCATGGATGTTTTTTGTCCTCAGATGAAAGAATTTAATAGTATATGAATGTTCTTATCAAAACAACACGCAGAACCAAAGTGTTAACTCTTGCTTAGCCCCGGGCTAAAATATCCTTTAGCCCAGAACTAAGGATAATGTTAGCCCTGGGCTAAAATCTCCTTTAGCCCAGAACTAAGGATAATGTTAGCCCCGGGCTAAAATCTCCTTTAGCCCAGAACTAAGGATAATGTTAGCCCTGGGCTAAGATGCAGTGTGACTGCGCCTTTGTAAATGAGAGATTTTTTTTTTAACAAAAATGTTCTATACATTTGTAAACATTTCTAAAAACATGTTTTCACTTTCATTATGGGGTATTGTGTGTAGATGGGTGAGGAAAATATATATTTAATACATTTTGAATTCCGTCTAACACAATGTGGAATAAGTCAAGGGGTATGAATACTTTCTGAAGGCACTGTAGGTACCATTTACTTGCATTGGATTTGTGCCACAACTGCTAAAAAGTGAGTATTTGGAACAGTGGACAACAAAACCAAAGCATGGAGCACAGTTACATGCACACAATAATATGATTATTGTGGATAGTCGGATTGATATAATTGTTCCTTTAACATTTACACGCTTTGCAAGAACAATTTCCCTAATAATCCTGTTAATAACATCGACACATCTCAATTCAGGTCACCTGATTGGACTTTTAATAGATGCAGAAAATCGCCAATCAAATAATGTTTTAACATGGTGACCATGTTATTTTTGCGTAAAGTATTTGAGTCTGAGGTCGGACATATTCAGTTTATGTCAAATGTATTTCTAAGATGAATTTCAGGTTTTCCACACACAGTTCACTCGCTCTTAAGGAGGCGGCTTGCGCTACTGGTGCTGGCACATGCGCAGATAAAATATACAGCTGGAACGCCGATTAAAAAAATGTTTTACATGTCCTAATAATTCGAAAGATTGCTCAGAAAACCAAGTTATTTTAATTGGCCTATGCTTACTTCTATTATGACCTCATGCCGACGTAAGGTGTTTACTTGACTAATGGCATACTCTGACATAATCGGTTTAATATCAAATTATTAGTGAGCATGTAAACATACTCATGGATTGCTGTCATCCCTTGTCCATAGACTGATAAAATGTGTTCCCCTCCCCTTTTATAATTTGGGTAAACTATCCCTTTAACATTGAGGGGGGATTCTAAAAAAGAGGGGGGAAAAATGGAACAGCACCGACTTGTGGTCAGAACTTGGTAATATCAGGATGTAGGATGGGACATAAACCTAACAATTTCCTTGACTAATGTATCTGAACAGGGGAAAAAAACCTATCACCAAATTCATTGGGAACACATTACATAGGATGAAGAAACAATCCTGTGAGCCGCAGCTTCATACTACTTGTAAGACATAGAACTGATACTGTATACTTGTTGATGGGGTGGGGTTGGCGTGGGGGGTCCGTGGGTGGCTTTTGACTTTCTTTGGATTCCTCATGTCTAACTCATTGTTAGAAAACAGTTTGTTCCTAATCGAATGTTAGTTACTATATTTATTGAATATTATATGAATCCTAGATATTAAAATGGCCAATTTGGGTGCGATCAATTAGCTTAATTTATGATATTAAATTGTATTTCAACGACATAATGTTGCAGAAATGCTCATCTTATTTGGTTCTAACAGAAACAATTTCAGAATAATCTGAGGTGGTGAGTGTCGATTCTCTTTCTTGTGCTTCTTGAGGTGGAACGACCCTCTTTTATGTGTTGTCAGTCTGAGGCTTGGTGTAGAAAATGACCTGGCTAGACTTCGACAGGGATGCTGTTCAGACAGTAAGGGGGAAGCAGGCAGCGGACAACGAAACGACTGTCTAAAAACATCTCCCAGTGGAATCTCTGGGAACGGAGTAGAAGTACTCACATTATATAGTCACGTAGCAGCAGCTCACTACTACAGCGACTTAACCCGCCTCTGTTGTAGTTTCTTAAAACTAACCCAGTTATGGTTTCCTACCGTAGGAGGAAACTAGGAAGGAAGTTGTGATCCAGTTAGCTAAGTGGTGGGGGTTTGGTGTTTTTTTTTAATCTGCCGACCCGGCGCTGACCCCTTCGTCTCCATGGCGACAGGCCCCCGCTTGGAGTACAGGCGGAGCAGAGGAGGCTGGCTTGTTGAATTCCACTGCCGGCATGTCTGAGCACGCTGACACCGTTTCATAACCAGCACGGCAACCAGTGAACACTGTCAGAGAGGGGGGGTGGGCAGTTGGTTGCCAGGAGACCGCCGCCAGAGAGCTCTTGCAGTGAAGAATCTCTCACACCATGCAAAGCCTGGTCACGGTGAAGTCTAACTAAGTCGTTTGTCTTTTGTTGTGTCCTTGTTGTCAGGAACATAAATTGTTGCTGGTCTATTTAAAAAAAATAGTTCTTCTCCCCACCACATCCATTAAAGCGTTTTACTACAAACCGTCCAGTCACAGTTTGTCTGTTTGTGGTCAGAAGCATGTCGTCTTCCAGCCAGTTGGGATCCGTGACACGCCGTGCTCTCTTTCCTCTGCCTGGCCCTGCTCCATGGTGCAGCTCATCTCTGTTCCACGGTAGTGGAGGTTCCCACCCGGAGGTTGGAGGAGAAACTGCTGGCTACCAGCCATGCCAGCTGTTGGGCTGCTTGGCATAGGGAGGGAGGATTCTGAATGCCTCTGCTTTGTGTGGAGATGACAACAGATTGTGTAGACTCGTCCTGAGAACCCTAAAGAGCCTTTTCAGCTCCAGCCCAGAGGCACTCCCCCTGGCTGACACACCACCGTCAGGGCAAGGACATGAAGAACCTAGGTTACATTTCATATATGGTTATTCATCAAAATGGATAAATGCTGGAGCCTACTTTGTCGCCAATCACCATGACTACAGATATGCGGCTCCATCACCACTGTCACAGTGACTGCTTGGATTCAGGCTTCCTTCCTCATGCTCATGATCTCATGCATCATCACACTGAATGAGTGCGCTCTAGGTTTTCAATGGAGAACTCTCCCTCATAGTCAGTCTCTCTCTCTCTCTCTCTTTATATCCATGTGACCGCTACTTCAATGTTTAAGATCAAAGCAAAAGGGGCAGAACAAGGGTTTCACAGTATTTTGCCTGCCTTCGTCGAGTATATGTTCTCAACTCTTTGTGATTTTTATTTCCTGTTCATTTGTGGACCCTCCCTTGGCCCTCAGCTATCCATCATGCATTGTTTGGTGCTCTTGCTAGCTTTGACCTCCCCCCTCATCCTGCTCCCACTCTGTGTGAAGGGGGTCTATGGGAAAGGCTCTCAAATCTCCCTCTGTCTTGCTAATGAATTTAGACTCTGTTCACTGAGTGAGGGGAAAGTCACAGATCAGCCAAGAAATATCTCCTCGCTGCACCAACCTCCTCACCCCTCCCAGCACCTCCACTTTCACTCCACTGCACCCCTTTCTCCTCCTCTTCCAGTTCTCTGTCATCTCTGCCTTTTCTTTTGAGCTTCTTTACCTTCTCTTTCTTGGTTTTTCATTTTCCGCTCCTTTTCTCCCTAATCTCCATCCACCCACTCTCATCCCTCTTTCCCTCTCTCTATGCACAGTGCTTTGCTGGGGATTTGGCGCGGCAGTAGCAGCTGTCTGCCACGCTTCGCTCCTCGCTGCCTCAGTCGAGTGCTCTCCAATCCTGAGGAGCCTCCTCCAAACTGCGCAGCTCTGGAGGGCTCTAGCTTGGCCACACTGCTCTGGCCAGGCCCTGATCACTCACTGACTGCTCCTCTGCAACCCGGAGGGAGATCCGTAGAGAAGATGACGGAGATGGAGGGATGTGTGCAGTAGAGGTGTAGGGAAGTAGGCGGGGGGGGTTGGAGGAAGAGTAGGAGGAATCGATGAGGGGAATAAGCAGACGAGGGAGTTTTGCATGATGTCCTCCTGGCTGAGAGTTATTCTGGCCGTGGCAGGTAAAGGTATAGATTGTCGCCGTCGGCCGTCGTAAACACATCTCGCTGTGATTCATGCCAGCCCACCCCCTGATTTTAGGATACGTTTGCATGCCGACGCTAACACAGCTAATAATGAATGATTCATACTTGTCTAATCAGTTAATTATTAAATTAGAACCATCTGTAAGGCGCTGCGATCAAAGCGCCCTCGCTTCTGAAGCGCCGCCTCAGAGAGGCTTGGAATGAAGGGAGAGGCAGGACACGCACACAAACTTTCTTGGCACTCGTCTCCTGAAAGCCATTTGGCTGCCTCTCTATGCAGTATGTCACACACACTCCATTCTCATCCTTGTGAGACTGTCGTTAGCCGTCAGTGGCTCCCATGTCATGTGTTTGGGCACAAGTTGTTTACCTGCTCTGGTTTGTTCTGATTTATTTCCCCCATCTGCTGCGGAGATGCCTGGTGGCTCTGAGGCCAAATGGAAAAAACAGGGCAGATGAGGTGCACTTCCTGTGTGAGCATGTCGCGAGCCAAAGCCCTGATTACCGCTCAATGGATCCCAGCAGCTGGCCCGTCCAGATAAAGATGTGGAAGAATGCGGATAAATATTTGGGTTTTTCTGTGTGAGAGTGTGGTGGTCTTAAGGGCTTTACACAGTCTATGCAAACGGAGCCGGCGGAGGTCCGTTTGTGTTGTGTTCCAAAAATTCAGCCGCACAAATGTACTTAGAACTACGTAGAGAGGTGTATATGAGGCTCAGTTGGGCTCCTCCGGCCTTTTATATAAGTTCCTAGGTAGCCTGGGTGTGTGTCACTTGTTTGTGCCTGGTGCTTCTGATGCCTGTCTCCATCTCTCCCCGCTCTCCCTCTCAGCTGTGATAATCACAGCATTTTGAGTACTTGGCAGAAGCTCAGCTGTGTGGGTTTTCTCTTCTGCATTTCTCCTCCCTGAGGACTTTAGCATTCTACTTACTCTGCACAGTTGGGAAATTCATTGTCAGTTTTTATTGTTGACTGCTTATTAAAGAGAATAATCCCCCCCCCCAACAAATTAAAATTCAGATCTCATGGAGTGGATTTCACGCTGATGCCTCTGTCTTTGTGTGGTTTTGAAAAGCTCTTGCTTTCTCTCACAGCCCTCAAACTCATGCCTGGATGTGTGTGTGTATGTATGTATGCATGTGTGAAAGAAAATGGAATTCAAATAGTCTAGAGATATGTAAACTATCTCTCCTCTCCAATTTGAAAGGATTCATTTCAAAGGCAAACCTACAATGCATTTCTCCAGGCCCTCACTGCGTCGTATGTCGTAGCTATGTGTTTGTTGTCTGGGAGTTAAATCAGAATGTCAGAGTGTGCGTCTCAGCCTTCTGTGATCATCTGCTCGAGCTAATAAGCCGATTAACCACACTGGAGAACAAGAGCCCGCAGTCGCATGATTGTCTGCTTGGTTCATCTTGTGTATTATGAATCCGTATTTGTGATGGTGTTTGAATACCTTCACGCTGTAGACAGACACACTGGGGTAGCGATGGGAGTGTGATTGATTTCAGCCCTCCCTTTCTGTGTTTTGTGAGCTCCTCTTCCTGGCCATAGCCAATCATATCCCTCCAGATGGTGAGGGAACTGATCAGCTTTTGATGTCGGGGCATGTCAATGGACCGGTATCACGAGTACTGAGGAGGCTAAAACTATGAAACGCAGAAAAGCGCTGGGGCCTTTTAGGTTGTTGTGCACCCTTTTCTCCTCTACTTTTAACCCCATGACTCAACCTAAGTCAACACAGCTTTCCCTTTTTTTTGTCAGTTCAACTCTCTCCTCTGTTCACGCTGGAAAGCTCTGTGTCTCTCCTCCTCTCCCTCCTGTTTTCTCCCCCTCTCTCTCTCCCCTCTGTCTCAGTCCAGCTGTTGTGTTAATAGAGTCCCTGCTGCCCGGAAAGCAAAATAATGAGATGCCAGTTGGAACCAAGACCCTTTGGCTTGTGGGAAATGTATTTCTCTAATTTGTCCATTTTTTAAATTTTTCCCTCAGATGGCAACAACCACCTCCTCCAATTGGTACTCTCTCCTCTTGCTTCATGTAGTCATTTTCACCTCCCTCGAAACTTGGAAAACTCAAACTTTCACAAATGTTCCACCACTTCCTCGCCGACACACACATTTTTCCCAAAATGAAAGTTATTTTCTCCCACATTTCTCACCCTCAATTCTCTCTCCCCTCCCTCTCTCGCAGGCCCTCGGATGATAGTTTAGAGTTTAATTGCTGGAGCGTTATCTTAATGAGGACATGAAAGCAGGGAGCGGGGCTAGCGATAGGGCCCATTGTGTGGCGAGGCTGGAGTCTGCAGCTCTGCCTTCCGTTATCTCTCCCTCTGCCTGGCTCGGCTTTGTTTGCCAAGGTACACTATAAGGCCATACCAGACTGCCTCCCGCACTCTCACAGGCAGCCCTACCCATTTAGTTTCTAGTTCTACACTTCAGAACTCTTCAAATAAATGTTCCTTTGAAAATACACAATGGCTTAATTCTCCTCAGATTGTCTCTGTGATGTTCAGGCCCTTCACTGTCATTCTACCATTCCCTTAAATGTTTTGTGTGTGTGTGTGTGTGTCAGCAGGTGGAAATGAACTGTTTGTTATTAGGCCAAGACTAGCTGTGTGTACTATGTGCATGCATGTGTGTTTCCATGTGTTTGTGTGCGTGACAAATTGACACGCCGTGCTTGCCCCTCTGAAGCGTGAAGCACAGTAGGGGCCTGCTTTCTGCGAGGCCCAAACATAGAACTTTAATTTCCTGTGGCAGATAGGACTGGAACAATGGGAGGGGGAGGGGGGCTGGGTACACTGGGGGTGAACGATAACGGTGAGAGACAGACTTGTGCGTTGGCGGATAGTCTGAGAAAAAAATATATGGGAAGGACTGAATTCCGTCTGACTCTTTTTACGGCAGAAATAAAAGAGCAGATCCCTCTGCTGGCTGTTTCCTCATGAACCCATTTCATTTCTCTCCCCTTTCCACCCTCTCTGCCGTCTTCCCCATCTCGTTCCGTTCTCTGTTTCCTCTTACCAGGAGCAAGGAGGAGCAGTTCATATTTGTCTCTGAAATGGGAAAGCAGAAGAACAGAGACTCATTAGCGTTGGCTCGTTGGTATTTATTGCATTGTTCGTCTGGAGCAGCTTTATAATGTGCAGCTAATTGAGCACCATCAAGCTGCACTGTGTGTGTCTGTGTGTTTGATGGTTTGCGTACCCCCCCCCCCTGTTAATAGAGGCATAAATCAGTCCTGAATCCGTTGGTTTCCGTGGATATCCCTGTGGAGCAGCGGGGCACAGCTGTGGACTCTCCTGCTGGATCCCTGGTCCTGGTCCTGGTCCTGGTCCTGGCTGCATCGCTGCCCCACAGCCCAATGTCTCCTTATAGCCTCTTAAGTTGTTTAGTTTGTTTGTTCTTTCAGCCATTCATCTGTTTTCTAGATTTATCCTTTTTTAAAAAAAATTTGATTATACAAGTGAGTCAATAGCTTGTCACTGAGTGTCTGGGGGGAAACTGATTATGCATTGTAACATGATGTTCAAGTGGTAGAGTTTTCAATGAACTAGCCATACGTTTGATTCTCACAGCCCTGTATTGAAAGCTATGTTTGCGTGTAAAGCTCCATCAAATAGTCTTGTGCTGCTTTGATTTGGTCCATAGTTGGAACCTGTCCATTGTCAGTAGTCTGCCCTCTGTCATTCCATTACCTCTCATGTGTTTGGCTTGAATGGATAGTAGACCAATATTTTCTTACTGCAGAAAGTAAAGTCCTTTTTTCCATGACCTCAAACTGATTTCTTCATGTCTCTCACGATCATTCTCTATTTCAGCCTTACAGCAATGAATCCATATGTAATCATCAGTTTGAAAAGCCTGTGAGGTGCTATACTTTCTTCCACCTTTTGATTTGCTCTAAATAAACTCCTGCAACTTGGAGAGATCTTGTGCTGTTGCTATAGAAATGAATAATTACTGTGTGTGGAGCTATTCTACCCAGGCTCTGTAGATGCCTTACCTCACCGGGGACCTCCGCAGCCCTGGGAACATCACGTTGAAATGTTTGTTTTTGAAGCTACAGTCTGTAGAATAAAGTGTGGGCAGAGGTAGAATCAGAAAGCCAATAACTATGAGCACTGAATTGATTTGTTCTATCGTTTTTAACTGAACGTCATCTCTCCTTACCTGTGGATCTCTGCAGAGTAGGTCTCGGTAGTCCTTGTGGGTTGTTGGGGAGTAGTAGTCTGCCCAGGAGAACTGTGGGAGTTGCAGTTTACACAGCGCTTGTACTCAATTCACCACAACAGAGCCCAGCCCAGCACTCCCCTCCCATACAGTACTATTGAGATGGCCCCTGTGTCCCCAGTAGCCCCTGGGAGATGGGCTACATGTATTAATCCTTGTTACCTCTAATAGAATTGTCAGCCCTTTATCTCGCACAAATCATAAATCTTACACTGTTTGCCGGTCCCATCCCTGACAGAAAACACTGGGCTTTGCACTTTTACCATGTTATAATTTCCGGGTGACACTTTGTATTTATTCTTCTGGTCCTGTTGTTTGGTGTGAATGTGCTTTGCTCTGAGAGTGTGTGTGTGTGTGTTTGGCTGTGGTTTCCATGACAACTGTGGGCTGTCTTCCTGTTGCTGTCTCCTGTGTCCCTTTTGAGGGTGGTTGACATTTTGTAAGCGGACAGAGTAGGCAGAGTTAAGCTATACGACACACAGAGAGTCTGCTGAGGGTCCTTCTATGTAATTTCAGCAAGCCATGACACCCACTATCTCAGAATGTTCCAAAACCTTTTCTGAAGTTAGAAACACAAGATTAGCATTCCTACAACATTATTTTGTTAAAATATAATTTGATCTCTGAGAAATTAAGCTAATTGATTGCACCCAAATTGGCCTTTTAAAAAAAATTTTTTA
Source organism: Salmo trutta (assembly GCF_901001165.1). Lineage (NCBI taxonomy): Eukaryota > Metazoa > Chordata > Actinopteri > Salmoniformes > Salmonidae > Salmo > Salmo trutta. Next base: position 19,715,871 of record NC_042961.1, on the reverse strand, counting down.
TCGGATTCATATAATATTCAATAAATATAGTACCTAACATCCAATTTGGACTAAACTTTTTTCTAAGAATGAGGAATCCAAAGAAATGGTTAAAAGCCTCCCACCGCCCTCCCACACCCCATGCCAATCCCACCCCAACCACTTGGATACAGGATCTGTTCTCTGTTTGACAAGTGGTATGGCGCTGCGGCTTTGAGTGTTTCTTCATCCTATTTAATGTATTCTCTGAATTTGGTGATGTATTTTTTTTCCCTGTTCAGAGAAGTTAGTGATTGAAGGTTGTTATCCTCATGGCCCATCCTACATCCTGATATGACCAGATTCTGACCACTAGATCAGTGGTTCTCAACTGGTTTTGCCTCGGGACCCAAATTGAACCAGGATGTCTTAATCGCGAACCAATATTCACCTCGCGAAGAATCGCCAAATACAATCTGGAAAACTATTTTTAATGTTATGTTGATAGTAAATGTATCAATTATATGACAAGGGAACAACATTCCCACCTCTTTCATGGTCAATGACATTTTTCCCATATTCTTGATTATGAATGTCAGTAAACTCACTGGCTTGAGAGCACAAAATCAACAAAAAAAGAGTGCTGCTTATTAGCTCTACATTGAAAAGACTGATTTTGAAGAAAAAAATATAAAAATTAAGTTCACTATCATTTCTACACACCTACCTATTTTAAGTTGTTTTAAATTCAGACTGAAGTATTTTTACTCCGATACCCGCGACCCACTCAACCTCCCCCACCAGTTGAGAATCACTGCACTAGATGGTGCCGTTCCTGCTATTACTTGATGTTTTTAAAGAACCCCCCCACCCACGGTAAAAGGGATAGTTCAATGTATTCTTGTGATTTGGGTGGTTTTCTTACCCTGTAAGCAGTTTACGGACAAGGTACGACAGCAACCCATGCTTTGGTTTTGTTTACCTGACCAGTGTTTCAAATGCCCGCTTTTTAGCATTTGTGGCACCAATGCAAGTCAATGGTACCTACAGTGGGGTACGAAATTAACGATACCCTTGATAAAGATGAGCAAAAAGGACTGTATAAAATAATTCAAATACTGAGATATATTGTATGCTAATGTTTTGGGGGAAATTATATTATTTTATACTAGTACAATCAGGGCATAAAATTTACTTTTTGGTCCACCAGCCACAAGGGCAGGTAGATTAAAAAAATATATATTTGTACCAACTCAGATTTTTTTTACCAGCCAAAATATTTGATGCTTTGTAATGTTTCTAAAACAATAAATGTATTACTAGTACGAAGTGATGTGGTATATTGTTTACTTATATTTTGTGACCTGGGTCTTTTTTTTTCTATTTTTTTTTCTATCACAGATGAGACACATGTTGACCTGCCCTGTTAAGGGTAGGATGTTACCGTGATTATGCGACTTGTCATGTTTGTGCCTGTGAGATTGAGTCTAACTAGTTGAAGCGTTGTATTCCCTAGCAGTTGAAAGTCAAACATAGAAAAACAACCTAGCTTGTGAAAAAACCCATCACAAGTGTGCATGGGCAAATAGCTCTATTTTCATGTTACCCAAAAAATGTGAATGCCTAGAGTTTGCTAAAGAGCATTGGCCCTTGGATTGGAACCTTTGCTTTGGTCAGATGACTTAAATAGACCTCTTTGGCCCTGCACAAAAGTGCTGAATCTGGCGTCAAAACAAGAACGCATGAGCAGAAAATAACCCCCATACCTACTGTAAAATATGGAGGTGGATCTTTGATGTTATGGGGCTATTTTGCTTCCACTGGTCCTGGGGCCCTTGTTAAGTCCAACAGCATCATGAGCTTTACATAGAACCAAGATATTTTTGCCAAAAACCTGACCATAACCCCAAACACACATCAAATCCACAAATAAATTAATTGGCCACAAAATCAACATTTTGCAATGGCCATCTCAGTCTCTGGACTTAACTTTTGACTCCTACCTTTTTGAGAAAAAAAGTATGGTTTAAAGTTTTTCCCTAGTAAAAAATATATTTAATTTCCGCCCCAAAAGGATCATACAGTATACCTCTATTTGAATAATTTATTTTCTACAGTAATTTTTGCTCATCTTTATCAAGGGTGTCAATTTCGAACCCCACATTTTCGCGCTTTGTCTCTCAGCTCCGGTTGGTCCTTCCCTCTCTGTGAACTCATCGTCTGAATATAACAACTTGCTGCACTATCATCAAAACTCAAGAGAAACTTGAGACTTATGCGTTAACTTAGCAGATTATCAAATAATACAATAGTAGGAGCAGAAAAAAACTGATTTTGTCCTAGATGTTGTACTTAAAGTAGAGGCAACTGAAGAAGAAGAAGAAGCCCAGCAAAGGCATCATGTTTTAGTGTTGATGTCACCAAAACATCCTAGTAATTCTTCTTGCCCTGCTGCTTTTTGAGGCTGCAGCAATCGCCCCCAATGATCTCGCACCGTTATTACTGCAAAAGCTGCAAACTCACTTTGGGTCTTATCGCATATTTGGCTTGAAATCCATCTTATGTGATGAATGTGACTTTTCAGACCTGAACCAACTTGCACACTGTGTGAGACAATTGTTTCTGTGAAAATGAGCTGATTGTGGCAGCAAATGGGAAGATGCTTTTTATGGCAAGGTAGTTTTTCTCATGAAATGAAAATGTTCTTGTCTCACCTTACACACAATTTATAGTAGCCTACAGATTTATTGATAGGAC